>NC_051159.1:100529291-100675012 GCF_013339745.2 Dermacentor silvarum | reverse complement strand
CAAGTGATTCCATCTGCATATGCCAATAGTTTACTGGGCTATAGGCTTACCTTTTTTGGCGGAAAAGTCAATCTCCTCATTTCCGTTTATTCATCGCGTAAATCGGCGTAAGCACTTGCATTAGCATGGGGAGTGATGTATACGGTCGTAGCGGCGCTTTTGAGACAAGTGATTCCATCTGCATATGCCAATAGTTTACTGGGCTATAGGCTTACCTTTTTTGGCGGAAAAGTCAATCTCCTCATTTCCGTTTATTCATCGCGTAAATCGGCGTAAGCACTTGCATTAGCATGGGGAGTGATGTATACGGTCGTAGCGGCGCTTTTGAGAGAAGTGATTCCATCTGCATATGCCAATAGTTTACTGGGCTATAGGCTTACCTTTTTTGGCGGAAAAGTCAATCTCCTCATTTCCGTTTATTCATCGCGTAAATCGGCGTAAGCACTTGCATTAGCATGGGGAGTGATGTATACGGTCGTACCGGCGCTTTTGAGACAAGTGATTCCATCTGCATATGCCAATAGTTTACTGGGCTATAGGCTTACCTTTTTTGGCGGAAAAGTCAATCTCCTCATTTCCGTTTATTCATCGCGTAAATCGGCGTAAGCACTTGCATTAGCATGGGGAGTGATGTATACGGTCGTAGCGGCGCTTTTGAGACAAGTGATTCCATCTGCATATGCCAATAGTTTACTGGGCTATAGGCTTACCTTTTTTGGCGGAAAAGTCAATCTCCTCATTTCCGTTTATTCATCGCGTAAATCGGCGTAAGCACTTGCATTAGCATGGGGAGTGATGTATACGGTCGTAGCGGCGCTTTTGAGACAAGTGATTCCATCTGCATATGCCAATAGTTTACTGGGCTATAGGCTTACCTTTTTTGGCGGAAAAGTCAATCTCCTCATTTCCGTTTATTCATCGCGTAAATCGGCGTAAGCACTTGCATTAGCATGGGGAGTGATGTATACGGTCGTAGCCGGCGCTTTTGAGACAAGTGATTCCATCTGCATATGCCAATAGTTTACTGGGCTATAGGCTTACCTTTTTTGGCGGAAAAGTCAATCTCCTCATTTCCGTTTATTCATCGCGTAAATCGGCGTAAGCACTTGCATTAGCATGGGGAGTGATGTATACGGTCGTACCGGCGCTTTTGAGAGAAGTGATTCCATCTGCATATGCCAATAGTTTACTGGGCTATAGGCTTACCTTTTTTGGCGGAAAAGTCAATCTCCTCATTTCCGTTTATTCATCGCGTAAATCGGCGTAAGCACTTGCATTAGCATGGGGAGTGATGTATACGGTCGTACCGGCGCTTTTGAGAGAAGTGATTCCATCTGCATATGCCAATAGTTTACTGGGCTATAGGCTTACCTTTTTTGGCGGAAAAGTCAATCTCCTCATTTCCGTTTATTCATCGCGTAAATCGGCGTAAGCACTTGCATTAGCATGGGGAGTGATGTATACGGTCGTACCGGCGCTTTTGAGAGAAGTGATTCCATCTGCATATGCCAATAGTTTACTGGGCTATAGGCTTACCTTTTTGGCGGAAAAGTCAATCTCCTCATTTCCGTTTATTCATCGCGTAAATCGGCGTAAGCACTTGCATTAGCATGGGGAGTGATGTATACGGTCGTACCGGCGCTTTTGAGACAAGTGATTCCATCTGCATATGCCAATAGTTTACTGGGCTATAGGCTTACCTTTTTTGGCGGAAAAGTCAATCTCCTCATTTCCGTTTATTCATCGCGTAAATCGGCGTAAGCACTTGCATTAGCATGGGGAGTGATGTATACGGTCGTACCGGCGCTTTTGAGACAAGTGATTCCATCTGCATATGCCAATAGTTTACTGGGCTATAGGCTTACCTTTTTTGGCGGAAAAGTCAATCTCCTCATTTCCGTTTATTCATCGCGTAAATCGGCGTAAGCACTTGCATTAGCATGGGGAGTGATGTATACGGTCGTACCGGCGCTTTTGAGAGAAGTGATTCCATCTGCATATGCCAATAGTTTACTGGGCTATAGGCTTACCTTTTTGGCGGAAAAGTCAATCTCCTCATTTCCGTTTATTCATCGCGTAAATCGGCGTAAGCACTTGCATTAGCATGGGGAGTGATGTATACGGTCGTACCGGCGCTTTTGAGACAAGTGATTCCATCTGCATATGCCAATAGTTTACTGGGCTATAGGCTTACCTTTTTTGGCGGAAAAGTCAATCTCCTCATTTCCGTTTATTCATCGCGTAAATCGGCGTAAGCACTTGCATTAGCATGGGGAGTGATGTATACGGTCGTAGCCGGCGCTTTTGAGAGAAGTGATTCCATCTGCATATGCCAATAGTTTACTGGGCTATAGGCTTACCTTTTTGGCGGAAAAGTCAATCTCCTCATTTCCGTTTATTCATCGCGTAAATCGGCGTAAGCACTTGCATTAGCATGGGGAGTGATGTATACGGTCGTACCGGCGCTTTTGAGAGAAGTGATTCCATCTGCATATGCCAATAGTTTACTGGGCTATAGGCTTACCTTTTTTGGCGGAAAAGTCAATCTCCTCATTTCCGTTTATTCATCGCGTAAATCGGCGTAAGCACTTGCATTAGCATGGGGAGTGATGTATACGGTCGTACCGGCGCTTTTGAGAGAAGTGATTCCATCTGCATATGCCAATAGTTTACTGGGCTATAGGCTTACCTTTTTTGGCGGAAAAGTCAATCTCCTCATTTCCGTTTATTCATCGCGTAAATCGGCGTAAGCACTTGCATTAGCATGGGGAGTGATGTATACGGTCGTACCGGCGCTTTTGAGACAAGTGATTCCATCTGCATATGCCAATAGTTTACTGGGCTATAGGCTTACCTTTTTTGGCGGAAAAGTCAATCTCCTCATTTCCGTTTATTCATCGCGTAAATCGGCGTAAGCACTTGCATTAGCATGGGGAGTGATGTATACGGTCGTACCGGCGCTTTTGAGACAAGTGATTCCATCTGCATATGCCAATAGTTTACTGGGCTATAGGCTTACCTTTTTTGGCGGAAAAGTCAATCTCCTCATTTCCGTTTATTCATCGCGTAAATCGGCGTAAGCACTTGCATTAGCATGGGGAGTGATGTATACGGTCGTAGCGGCGCTTTTGAGACAAGTGATTCCATCTGCATATGCCAATAGTTTACTGGGCTATAGGCTTACCTTTTTTGGCGGAAAAGTCAATCTCCTCATTTCCGTTTATTCATCGCGTAAATCGGCGTAAGCACTTGCATTAGCATGGGGAGTGATGTATACGGTCGTACCGGCGCTTTTGAGACAAGTGATTCCATCTGCATATGCCAATAGTTTACTGGGCTATAGGCTTACCTTTTTTGGCGGAAAAGTCAATCTCCTCATTTCCGTTTATTCATCGCGTAAATCGGCGTAAGCACTTGCATTAGCATGGGGAGTGATGTATACGGTCGTACCGGCGCTTTTGAGAGAAGTGATTCCATCTGCATATGCCAATAGTTTACTGGGCTATAGGCTTACCTTTTTTGGCGGAAAAGTCAATCTCCTCATTTCCGTTTATTCATCGCGTAAATCGGCGTAAGCACTTGCATTAGCATGGGGAGTGATGTATACGGTCGTACCGGCGCTTTTGAGAGAAGTGATTCCATCTGCATATGCCAATAGTTTACTGGGCTATAGGCTTACCTTTTTTGGCGGAAAAGTCAATCTCCTCATTTCCGTTTATTCATCGCGTAAATCGGCGTAAGCACTTGCATTAGCATGGGGAGTGATGTATACGGTCGTAGCGGCGCTTTTGAGACAAGTGATTCCATCTGCATATGCCAATAGTTTACTGGGCTATAGGCTTACCTTTTTTGGCGGAAAAGTCAATCTCCTCATTTCCGTTTATTCATCGCGTAAATCGGCGTAAGCACTTGCATTAGCATGGGGAGTGATGTATACGGTCGTACCGGCGCTTTTGAGAGAAGTGATTCCATCTGCATATGCCAATAGTTTACTGGGCTATAGGCTTACCTTTTTTGGCGGAAAAGTCAATCTCCTCATTTCCGTTTATTCATCGCGTAAATCGGCGTAAGCACTTGCATTAGCATGGGGAGTGATGTATACGGTCGTACCGGCGCTTTTGAGAGAAGTGATTCCATCTGCATATGCCAATAGTTTACTGGGCTATAGGCTTACCTTTTTTGGCGGAAAAGTCAATCTCCTCATTTCCGTTTATTCATCGCGTAAATCGGCGTAAGCACTTGCATTAGCATGGGGAGTGATGTATACGGTCGTACCGGCGCTTTTGAGACAAGTGATTCCATCTGCATATGCCAATAGTTTACTGGGCTATAGGCTTACCTTTTTTGGCGGAAAAGTCAATCTCCTCATTTCCGTTTATTCATCGCGTAAATCGGCGTAAGCACTTGCATTAGCATGGGGAGTGATGTATACGGTCGTACCGGCGCTTTTGAGAGAAGTGATTCCATCTGCATATGCCAATAGTTTACTGGGCTATAGGCTTACCTTTTTTGGCGGAAAAGTCAATCTCCTCATTTCCGTTTATTCATCGCGTAAATCGGCGTAAGCACTTGCATTAGCATGGGGAGTGATGTATACGGTCGTACCGGCGCTTTTGAGACAAGTGATTCCATCTGCATATGCCAATAGTTTACTGGGCTATAGGCTTACCTTTTTTGGCGGAAAAGTCAATCTCCTCATTTCCGTTTATTCATCGCGTAAATCGGCGTAAGCACTTGCATTAGCATGGGGAGTGATGTATACGGTCGTACCGGCGCTTTTGAGACAAGTGATTCCATCTGCATATGCCAATAGTTTACTGGGCTATAGGCTTACCTTTTTTGGCGGAAAAGTCAATCTCCTCATTTCCGTTTATTCATCGCGTAAATCGGCGTAAGCACTTGCATTAGCATGGGGAGTGATGTATACGGTCGTAGCCGGCGCTTTTGAGACAAGTGATTCCATCTGCATATGCCAATAGTTTACTGGGCTATAGGCTTACCTTTTTTGGCGGAAAAGTCAATCTCCTCATTTCCGTTTATTCATCGCGTAAATCGGCGTAAGCACTTGCATTAGCATGGGGAGTGATGTATACGGTCGTAGCCGGCGCTTTTGAGACAAGTGATTCCATCTGCATATGCCAATAGTTTACTGGGCTATAGGCTTACCTTTTTTGGCGGAAAAGTCAATCTCCTCATTTCCGTTTATTCATCGCGTAAATCGGCGTAAGCACTTGCATTAGCATGGGGAGTGATGTATACGGTCGTAGCGGCGCTTTTGAGAGCAAGTGATTCCATCTGCATATGCCAATAGTTTACTGGGCTATAGGCTTACCTTTTTTGGCGGAAAAGTCAATCTCCTCATTTCCGTTTATTCATCGCGTAAATCGGCGTAAGCACTTGCATTAGCATGGGGAGTGATGTATACGGTCGTACCGGCGCTTTTGAGACAAGTGATTCCATCTGCATATGCCAATAGTTTACTGGGCTATAGGCTTACCTTTTTTGGCGGAAAAGTCAATCTCCTCATTTCCGTTTATTCATCGCGTAAATCGGCGTAAGCACTTGCATTAGCATGGGGAGTGATGTATACGGTCGTACCGGCGCTTTTGAGAGCAAGTGATTCCATCTGCATATGCCAATAGTTTACTGGGCTATAGGCTTACCTTTTTTGGCGGAAAAGTCAATCTCCTCATTTCCGTTTATTCATCGCGTAAATCGGCGTAAGCACTTGCATTAGCATGGGGAGTGATGTATACGGTCGTACCGGCGCTTTTGAGAGAAGTGATTCCATCTGCATATGCCAATAGTTTACTGGGCTATAGGCTTACCTTTTTTGGCGGAAAAGTCAATCTCCTCATTTCCGTTTATTCATCGCGTAAATCGGCGTAAGCACTTGCATTAGCATGGGGAGTGATGTATACGGTCGTACCGGCGCTTTTGAGACAAGTGATTCCATCTGCATATGCCAATAGTTTACTGGGCTATAGGCTTACCTTTTTTGGCGGAAAAGTCAATCTCCTCATTTCCGTTTATTCATCGCGTAAATCGGCGTAAGCACTTGCATTAGCATGGGGAGTGATGTATACGGTCGTAGCGGCGCTTTTGAGACAAGTGATTCCATCTGCATATGCCAATAGTTTACTGGGCTATAGGCTTACCTTTTTTGGCGGAAAAGTCAATCTCCTCATTTCCGTTTATTCATCGCGTAAATCGGCGTAAGCACTTGCATTAGCATGGGGAGTGATGTATACGGTCGTAGCGGCGCTTTTGAGACAAGTGATTCCATCTGCATATGCCAATAGTTTACTGGGCTATAGGCTTACCTTTTTTGGCGGAAAAGTCAATCTCCTCATTTCCGTTTATTCATCGCGTAAATCGGCGTAAGCACTTGCATTAGCATGGGGAGTGATGTATACGGTCGTAGCGGCGCTTTTGAGACAAGTGATTCCATCTGCATATGCCAATAGTTTACTGGGCTATAGGCTTACCTTTTTTGGCGGAAAAGTCAATCTCCTCATTTCCGTTTATTCATCGCGTAAATCGGCGTAAGCACTTGCATTAGCATGGGGAGTGATGTATACGGTCGTACCGGCGCTTTTGAGACAAGTGATTCCATCTGCATATGCCAATAGTTTACTGGGCTATAGGCTTACCTTTTTTGGCGGAAAAGTCAATCTCCTCATTTCCGTTTATTCATCGCGTAAATCGGCGTAAGCACTTGCATTAGCATGGGGAGTGATGTATACGGTCGTACCGGCGCTTTTGAGAGAAGTGATTCCATCTGCATATGCCAATAGTTTACTGGGCTATAGGCTTACCTTTTTTGGCGGAAAAGTCAATCTCCTCATTTCCGTTTATTCATCGCGTAAATCGGCGTAAGCACTTGCATTAGCATGGGGAGTGATGTATACGGTCGTACCGGCGCTTTTGAGACAAGTGATTCCATCTGCATATGCCAATAGTTTACTGGGCTATAGGCTTACCGTTTTTGGCGGAAAAGTCAATCTCCTCATTTCCGTTTATTCATCGCGTAAATCGGCGTAAGCACTTGCATTAGCATGGGGAGTGATGTATACGGTCGTACCGGCGCTTTTGAGAGAAGTGATTCCATCTGCATATGCCAATAGTTTACTGGGCTATAGGCTTACCGTTTTTGGCGGAAAAGTCAATCTCCTCATTTCCGTTTATTCATCGCGTAAATCGGCGTAAGCACTTGCATTAGCATGGGGAGTGATGTATACGGCCGTACCGGCGCTTTTGAGAGAAGTGATTCCATCTGCATATGCCAATAGTTTACTGGGCTATATATAGGCTTACCTTTTTTGGCGGAAAAGTCAATCTCCTCATTTCCGTTTATTCATCGCGTAAATCGACGTAAGCACTTGCATTAGCATGGGGAGTGATGTATACGGTCGTATCGGCGATTTTGAGACAAGAGATTCCATCTGCATATGCCAATAGTTTACTGGGCTATATATAGGCTTACCTTTTTTGGCGGAAACGTCAATCTCCTCATTTCCGTTTATTCATCGCGTAAATCGACGTAAGCACTTGCATTAGCACGGGGAGTGATGTATACGGTCGTACCGGTGCTTTTGAGAAAAGTGATTCCATCTGCATATGCCAATAGTTTACTGGGCTATAGGCCTACCGTTTTGGCGGAAAAGTCAATCTCCTCACTTTCCGTTTATTCATCGCGTAAATCGGCGTAAGCACTTGCATTAGCATGGGGAGTGATGTATACGGTCGTAGCGGCGCTTTTGAGAGAAGTGATTTCATATGGCTGCGCTGACATGTTGCTGAGCTATATATCCTTACCTTTTTTGCCGGGAAAGTCAATCTTTTATTGCCGCTTATTCATCGCGTGAAGTCAATCCTTCTCATTTCCGTTTATGCATCACGTAAATCGGCGTAACCACTTGCATTAGCATGGTAAGTGATGCATACGGTCGAACAGGTGCTTTTGAGAGAAGTTATTGCATCTGGCTGCCCCGATATTTTACTCCACGCTTGCCAACACAACTTTCTTGAAGAAAGAAAAAAACAAACACAACGCGAATTTGTTAAAGCGTACTTTGTAAGGAAAGCAGGTTAAGTGCGTCATATTTCCGTCTTTGGTGTTGCAGGAAGAAGTGACATTTCTTTCGATAGATAGATAGATAGATAAATAGACTTTATTTGAAAGACAATCAGACTTTTGTCTTGCCTTGAAGGGGCATCGCTAATGGTCGGGGCCCCTAGTCCAGGGCTCCGCTGGCTCTTGCCATCTTCTCTGCTCTCCAGATCAGCTTGAGCTGGTCGTCGAGGGCCGAGCTGGATAGCTGTGCCTCCCATTGCTCCCTCGTGGCGTTCGTGTCGTGGTGTTCTACGTTGTGTGGCGTGCACTCCCACGTAATGTGGTATAGGGTTGTGTGGCCCCGCACCACGGGCATTCGTCCCTGTAGGCTGTGGGGTGCATGCGATGTAATATGTGTAGGTTCGTGTAAGTGCCTGTCTGGAGCTTACGCCAGGCAGCGGCATCCTCCGCCTTTAGTTTTCGATTTCTTTCGAGGGATCTAGACATGTGAAACGATTGACTGTGCCACGGCCGCTGGATAAAAAAAGGTACCTTTTTTTATCCAGCGGTCGTGACTGTGCAATCTTTTGTATGAACTGATTCACTCATGCAATATTTTGTATGATAATATGTTCATGATGTACCTGATGCGCAGAACATAAAATAGATGATCGTTTGAAATAAACACCTGTTGGAAGTTCAGCGCACGTCCTGTCGTATGTGTTCTTTTCGTCTTCGTGTTTATAGCGCGTTTTAAGAACACTGTCAAGATGAACTAACTCGCCCAAGTCAAGGTATGACAACGACTGTCAAAACGCTGGCAGCGAGCGTATATACGCCGCAGCGGGCGAAGGTACGTGCGGTCTATCGCTTCAACGGAAACTGAGCGGCGAATGCACGGCGCATAAAGGTCAGAGCCGTGTGGAGATAAGAGACGGAGCGGACGAGCGACGAGCGCGGTTGTTGTCAGCGCAGAAGTGCGCCCCCCCTCCCCGCGCTCCCTCCGGCGCTGGCTTCCCGCTTCCTTGCTTGCGCGTGGGTGATTGAGTGCGTTCGCTCTCCGTGAAGCGCGCGTCCCCGCACGCTTCCGCTCGGGCATACGGCGCGCGGCGAAGATTTTATCTATAGGGAACCTCACGGCGACGGCGACGACGACGGCAGAAATCCGGTATAAGTGTCCATATAATTGCTATCGCAATAAAACGCAAAACAGAAGAAACAGTCTCGAAATTACAAACGTGAACTTAAGTTACAAACTTACAAACGTGAACTGGGATACAAACATATTCTTCTAGTGTCGTACACCGCAGGCCAAGATGATAGTCCCTCACTGGCGACATGCGCTGCGCACTGAAAGCGGGACACTCCAATATCAGGTGCTGATCGAAGTGTCTCGCAGCAACCGCAAGACGTACATCCATGCGAATTACACGCATGACTAAAACACCTGAACCGTACATTTATTATCTTAATGGCTACGCTTTGAACCTCATTAGCACGTAGAAGTATCTCGGTGTGCATTTTACTGATAAACTTTCCTGGCAGATGCTATAGATCACATAATAAATAATGCTAACAGACACTTCACTTTTTCTGTCGCAACTATCATGGGTCAAAAAATCCTATGTCTGGCGTTATGGCAGCAAAATTCATGGCGCCACCAACAAACACCATGGATTCAAGTGCCTTAATTAACTCTACCTTAATTAAGATAGAGTTAATTCAGGCACTCGAACCCACGACACTTGATATTAATTAGGGCGAGGTTAATTAAAGCACAGCTAATTCAGGTATGATTAATTAAGGCACTCTTAACTCACGATCTTTGGTGGGAGAAAACAAGTGACAGGAAGTAACAACGCATTCAAATGACAGTGTCAAGTAATTTAATTAATGTCCCGTGAGCGCACAGTCCTTCATCATCTTTAGCGTATGCTAAAGTGACTGTCAAATTTTCTTTTGCTCCTATGTCAATAAAACTACTACTTCACAAGACTTTAGTGCACCCTAAACTAGAGTACGCGTCAAGTGACTTAGACCCGTAACTCCCTTACAGCCTTGCTAGAGTCGGTCCAGAACCGCTCTGCTAGGTTTATCGCAGCGAAATAATCCCGGACTGCAAGTATTTCACAAATGAAAAAAAAAACGTTGTCTTTCTGACCTGTCTATGCACCGTCGAACTTCTCGTCTATGTGTATTCCACATAATATATTACACCAATGAAAATCTGAAACAACCATTGCTATTTACTCCTATAGCTACTTGTCACCGTGCATTGACCATAGACACAAAGGTGCTATTCCAGTCTCAAGAACTAACCTGTATTCCGAATCGTTTAGTCCCAGTACTAGCAGGGACTAGAATCACCTTGCCGCCTCCATCGTCTCCATACAAGTTACCGCAATGTTCAAGTTTGAAATTTGTCATCGCTTATACATCATCACATATAGACAGGGGTAATTGGAGATTGCAGGGAGAGGCCTTCGTCCTGCGGCGGACATAAATATAGGCTGATAATGATGATGATGATATACTAAACAACTTGCTCTTATTGTTTTCGCTATGTTTATTTATTTTTTTTTTGTCATGTAATTCCCCTGTAACGTTTGAACATCCCTGAAAGAAAAATAAATGAAATGAATCAGTGCGCAACACTATTTCATCGCGCTTCACCTCGATGTTACACGAAGTGCTTTCTATTTAAAACACGTCGGCTAATCTCCCCATCACGCTCATGCGATAAAGCAGGTAATGGCATGCGCATATGTTGTTGCACTGTACACTCTATTACCCCAGCAGAGGCCGCAGCCACGTGATAAAGAGAGAGTGCTGGGCAGTCATCCATTGTGACTTTGAACACGGCCTGTTCCAGGCCTTCAAAACCAGCCATTAGCATATATCCCGGTGGAAAAAATATTTGTTTATCGGCCTGGACAAGTGAGTGAGTGAGTGAGTGAGTGAGTGAGTGAGTGAGTGAGTGAGTGAGTGAGTGAGTGAGTGAGTGAGTGAGTGAGTGAGTGAGTGAGTGAGTGAGTGAGTGAGTGAGTGAGTGAGTGAGTGAGTGAGTGAGTGAGTGAGTGAGTGAGAACTGAACTGTCACGAAAGGAAAACTCAGCAGCTCCACGCGGAAGCGGAAAGGCTATTCATGGCGCTGCTGTTGTACTTACATGACAGCTGTGCAGTTCAGCAAACTTGACTGAATTCAAGGACCATCGGAACACGCGCCCTAAAAAAAACTAACATTTTACTCCGTTTTCACACGCCAAAAAGATACGGCACTCGAAAATCGAAACACGTGTGCCATGATGCTAGACATTTCAGCAGTTCTAAAGTTTAATCATATGGGATGCCGAAAAAAACATTACCGTGACTGGAACAACATAATGCTTTTGAAAGTAATCCCTAACAATAGATAAAGTGCTGTTGTGCTTATCAAAATAATAAATCAATTGTTACAGGGATAAAAACAAGATAGAAAAGAAAAACCTATCTTTTTTCTATATTCCTTTTTTTTTTTTTTTGCAGTAACAGCCATGTTCGACCTTCGCGACGTCGACCTTGCTCTTTTTACTGCTGCATGCACTTTGCGCCATAGCAATGAACCCACGCAAGCGCCTGGCTATCTCTCTTCCCCGATGCAGTGCGCAATTAATGCGTAAAGTGTTGTAATATGTAATAGCAAAAATCACTTGGAAAATACTTCATTCAGTAATAGCGCCTTAATTTGGCCCGATTTGGGAAATGGAGCTTTGAATATCAATCGAATAGTTCTTGCTCATCGGTAAGTATTCGGCTGGAGAATTTGATATTCGACAGTCGATATACTTCCGCATACTTGATATGGCCGAATATCGCCACGATTACTGCCTGCATGAGGCGGGCATTTGTGCATGTGATGGCTTACCGCGAGAGCAATACAAATTACAAATTGCATGAAAAATTGTTCTCTTGTTTACCTTCAAGTGATTTGAGCTGCTTACGTATGATTTGAATATGCTTACATACATGATTCGAAATGTGAATCATATTACCTACAATTTGACATGAGCTATTTGTCAAGGTAGCAATCGGCTGCCCCACCCTTCTTGCTAAAAAAACTATTTGATTGATTGACTGATTGATTTATTTATTCAATAAGACACAATAATACCCTAATTCTTCTCTTATGTCCTATTTCTGTCCGAATATTCAATTCGACAATACAAATATTCACACAACTTATCGCTGCCCGATATCACTTAATCAGTGGCCAAATATACGTCATCTAGCGCAGAGCTCCAAATCAGCCTTTCTGCTCAGTGTAAAGCAAATACATTATTGCCGAGCGGGTAGATCAACTCTGGGCACTTATCATATATCAGCTGTTCTGACTTTTCGCAGCTGGTACTCTCCTTTTCGGTAGAGTCCTATATAGGTCGTGTTTTGAAACACGTCACATGCCACAGGCGGAATTGGTCTTTATTTTACTTCACGCGAAACTGCGACTAAAGAATACCCAACGGGCACACACAATAAATTCCTTCCATAGGTTGCGGAGCAGCTGGCGCAAGCGTTTCAGATGTCGTCCGACTGGTCGCCCTAGTTTCGGCTTTCCCGCCGTGCGCGAGTTTCCCTGGCGGGACGTCCCCGAACTAACACATCGCTTTCTTTCCCCGACCTACGATCTCGCCGCTCTCTCCCAAGCGAGCGCTTTTCCGTCGCGGTCGCTTTTGCTTGCGAGAGCTGGAGCAGCGTTCGGTCGGTGCGGCTGCGCCTTTGTTGTTCTTCCCAGTAACCTGTGCAAAGTCCTGCTGTGTCTGTGCTGGTGTCAAGACGGAGACTCAGCGTGTGTGATTGTGCCTACCTGCACTTTCCTCTGGATTAACCTGTGGCTCAAATGAAGGGCAACGTGGATTACGGCCGTCTTTTTCGGATACGTCCCTGAGCTCCCAAGTTTGTGTTGCGCTGCTCCGAAGAACAAAAACCTTCGGCTCTACGTCGGCCTTGCCGCTCGCGCACGTAAGTATGACAGGGACGAAAATGTAATGACAATCGAGTTGATGCCGTGACAAGGTTGCCGAAATGTGAATTTAATCGGAGGCGTTTCACTTTGCGGTAAGGTAAGAGCGCTGATGGAGCTCATCGGACGAAGGTCTGGGAGAAAGCGCGTGGGCTAGCTGACTCGGCGCCGGAGGCCGGCTTCTAAAATTAGGCATGTATTTCTGATGCGGAACTCGGGCAGACGTGTCCACAATCTTCGGCCCTGGTCGGGATGTTAAAATAAACGCAGAGTTACGGCTGCGGTGCGCAAGAGGCACGATTTTTTTTTTTTAATTCTGATTTTAGTTGGGTTTTCCGTAAAGATTGTCTGAACGAGTTCAGACTAAGGCTCGATGCAGCCTTTACTAACCAATCACTTCGAATTAGCTCATGTACTACGCTTTGCAACTGTATATCGACAAGGAAAAGAAAAAAAGATAAGTCGAGCGCGCAAGTAGTATATGCGCGATGTGCACACATTTTCCTCGAGCTGAAACCCGTTATCATCCGTATTATTGCGTTTTGAGTGCCCGAAACGTATGACGAAAAAAAAAAAAGAAAGAAAGAAAAACGTAGCCTTATTCAGCGACAAGTGTGCTTATTCAAATGCAGAACGTTAAACTTCGCGTGCGCGCAAGAACCGAAACCAACTGAACGGCATTTTAATCCTTTTTCACCACAGAAACATACTTCATTATAATACGCACGTTATATATACTTGTTTCGTCTTTATGACACACAGCTAGAGTTGGAATTTATATTTCTTTTCTAGATATGCCCGTACTCTGCTCGGTTGCCTTAAACTTCCCGACCGCAGAAAGCGCCGGGCTCAAACCAACCTCCTGAACTCATGTTAGATCGCTGCTCACATCGGAGCATACAGGCGTGCGCACCTGATGCCAGTCACATAACGGTTTCCGCACAGCGGAAGCCGGCGTTGTGTTATGCAAATGGTAGCCGCGCGGCATATTTTCCCGCATGACATGCGTGCGCTCGTAACTGCATCCCCCACACCTCTCATTATGCCGACGCAACAGCGCTGCCCGCCGAAGGCAGCGAGCACAGCCGCTGCACGAGATCGAACCCGGGATAAACGACTGCTGCCCTCATTTTTTTTTTTTTTCTACGTCCATGAGACGCGCGGCAGTGATCGGGACAGCGAGCCAAACCAAGGCCGCTGTGATAGATACACCCTTTAGCATCAACTATATACGCTGCGGCTTAGGCCGATCGTAGGCAGAGCATTATCTGGCAAAACATCAGGAAAGGCGAGGCTACTTTCGCAAGCTTGCGTAATGTGTTCCGCGCGTCAATAACGTTGCTGAGGAGAGTCAAGTGAAGATAGTATATGTGATTTCAATGTACCACGTACGTATGTACGACGTAAGTGTTTAAGAATGCAGCTTGAAGAATTTTTTTTCTTCTAAAGAGAACTTACAGTGTGGCACAATTAACACAGTTGTCCATTCTAGCTTTCGTTTAACCACAAATCGCTCTCCAAACTAGCACTTAAATAAGCATACATATACCCTGCTTTTCTGAGAATGTTTGACACTTTGAAATACAGTGTGCATGCTTGCTCGTGAATATATGAATTTTTCAAATGCATGGAAACTTCACAGTCAGTTTTGCCCGATCGCTTTCATTGATCCCATATTACATTTGTTATGAGGGCAACATTTCCATAGAGTAAGAGTTGGCTCTCTGCCATGTTGTATAATTAGCACTTTAGCACATTGTCACTTCAACAGAGCATATTAACGAAGTGTGTAAATATTATTGCAGGTTATTGCTGATGGGGTTTGCCACGGAACTCCAGGGCTGGAGCTCTCACGATGCGCTCCTCTCTGTGCAAGATGCCGAGCTCAGACTGCTGGAGAACATGCGCCGTTGTATTGTGCACCGTGTAAAATGTGACCGTGAATATTCATTGGCCCTGAGTGCCTTGTGTGTGCAGGCAGCCAAAGTCGAAACTGGAGATGAACTCGCAGGCAGTCTAGTAACAAAGGTACGTGTTAATTGCGAACACTTATTGCACTGGGGGGGGGGCCAAGTTTTCTTTAATCCAGCCCTTAAGCAATCGTGATGACCTCGGCTCATCACGAGTGATCATCACTTTTTGGCTTATGACAAACCCACTTCGTCATCAATATTTTGTCATTTTCTTATACCGGTGTTACACGGCCACTTTTGAGTGTGATCAAGCTCGATCGAGATTGAAATTCTCGACCGTAATTAGCCTCCTACCGCAGATCGTGCAAAGGATCCAATCACAAACAGACATTCATCACGATCGAAAGTGTGCCCTATGACACCCGTATTAATGACTTGTGTACAGAGAAAATGTCTCTCTTGTGCAGTGTAGAGTGTGGTAGACATTTTATCATCGCATTTATTGAATTACATATTCCGCACTTTTTGCAGACATATATTTGTGTCCTAACCACATAAAAAAAAAGACATAGTGGTACAGTTTTTCCCAAAAAGATAGAGCCCTTAGGGGTTAAACTACAAGCTTCGAAATATGCAAGGCTCCCTTTCAGCTGAACGTCAATGAACTTTTGAGACCTGTCAACTTTGACAACTCGGGAGTGCAGAGAGTACACAGAGAACCAAAAATGAGCCTGGAAACTGTTTGTTTACCAGAAGATTCAGCTTAACCCACTTTGAATTAACACGAGTCTAATGTATGATGACCAGATGCGTTTCCATTGTCCACACATATCAATTCAAACCCCTCAGAACCACAGAGTTTTTCTTGAATGGCCCAAAACTGCGTAATATATGGTGGAAGAAAAAACTTGAGTTTATATGTGTGGATGGATACACGCAAATCACATTATTATGCATCCTTTCACTGAACACTAAGTAACATATCAGGGGCACAGATGCAACGCTTTTAGAACTTTGGAAAGCAGCTTTGTTTTTATGAACTCATGTTCTAAAGTAGTAGTAAATTGTTGATTGCTGAGCCAACACATAAAATTTGCCGTGGACGAGATTGAATCCATAAAGATGGATTCAATCCCGCCCACGGCAGTCGCATTTTGATCGGGACAAAATAGACAATGCTTGTGTACTTAGATTTAGGTGCACGTTAACGATCCCCAGGTGGTCAAAATTAATCTGGAGTTCCCCACTACGGCATTCCTCATGATCAGATCATGGCTTTGGCACGCAAAGCTCTAGAATTTACTATTATCCACATTCTGGGCACAAAAACCATGCTATTTTGACAATTATTCATGCAGTGAACAACAAGCTCAAATTACCCAAGAGGCCAACTTGCTATAAAGTGGTTTCAATATGCATAGGAAAAATAGGCAGCGAGAATCATTTTGAGATTTATTTGATTGTGAATGGTCCAAACTAGAATTGTGATCCCTTCCAAAAGCGATAGGTTAGCTTCCCTGCACTGAAAAAGCAGCTTTAGCCATAGCCACAGTGAAGCAAGCATGGCAAAAGCCTGATGCTGCACTGGCACTTTCTAACAGGAGGCAGACACGTGCATGTCGTCTCGTAAGCTCTTGTCTTGAGGACCCCTGAGATACAATGTGCCTTCCTGTAGGTGTCTGCGGGAAGTTACAACAGGTTGCAATACATTAGGCTGCACCCACATTTTGCTTCACTCTTCGCTCTAAAATTTAAATTAAGGTTTCATGTCCCGGAGCAAATCGGTCCAAAAGCTATGAGAGATGCTGTAATTGGAGGCTCTGGATTAATTTGGCTACCTGGAGTTTTTTAATGTTCACACAATACACGAACATTTTTAGATTCTGCCCACATATGAATATGGCCGCTGCGGGCAAGAATCTAATCCCTGACCTCGTGCGCTGCAGCAGGATCCCATAGCCACTGAGCCACCACAGTGGTTTACGCTTCAAAATTTTCAGGACAAAAGTACTAGGTGCACAGCATAGAAGAAAGAAAAAGCTCACAAGATTGATAAAGGTCATTATTGTTGGACAAAATTATGCCATAAAAGGTTTACAGATATTATGAGTGTTCAATAATAGGGTGCAAAGTCATGGAGCAGCAGGTATTGCTTTGCGGTCAAGTGGCCCTAGAGGTTTTGCAAAGGCTAGGCTTGATTATGAGACGACTATAATCTCTATATTGAGGCTTATAATGAATAGCAGAAAAAAACTTTTGTTTAAAAGTGCATGTGACCGTTGAGCTGCCTGGGCAGTCACAAGCATATGTACTACACTAACGTATGCAAGAATTGCACTTTAGAATAACTTTTTGTAATAATAAATCATCATTTTTTAAAGAAAGTGAAACATAAATGTTCCGTGAAGTCTGGCAACAAGTGACTACATTATTTTATACATCTGATGCCATTAACGACTAGATGTGAAGTTCATCTGAGAAGCTTGTAAAAAAACTTTACTTCATTTCAGGCATGGAGCACAGTCATTGATACAACGGAAACAATTGGCAGACTCGTTAAGCAGAACGCTGACATGGTCGCCACTCACACGCTGGACAAGTTGAGTTGCCTCATCTTGGAAAAACGGGCTCTCAGGAAAGTGTATCAGGAAGAACACCAAAGGATCCATGGAGAGCTTACAAGGGTACCACTTCTCTTCAAATCTTTCTTGGGGGACCTTAAAAATTTCACAACATTTCTCAAACATTGCTGCAGTTTATTCTGCTCATTTACATTTGCTTTCCATAGCATATGTGAAAAATACAATGCTTCAGAGATGCTACGCCTCCTAAAGTGCAAAATGTTCTCGGGAATCAGATATGCACAGTTAACAATGAAGTGCATGCTGAAAGGTAGCACAATCATTGCAACCTAAAGTGGCAATAAAAGTTAGAGAATAAACACTTTAGCAGGAAGCATTTGCTTGAAAACTCGCTAGTGTGGCGAATGTGGCATTGCTGCGGAGCTGAGTTTAGTGAATGTCACAAACAAAAAAAAATTATGGTTAGAAGTAGTTAGTAGTCATTGTAGCCACATAAGTTGTGACAAGTGAACTGTATGATGCCTCTCTACCATGAATAAAACAATTTATATATGACTTGTTGCACACGTAGCATATACTAAATGCCACGACTGTGTTTCCTTTGAGCACAAGAGTCATTATACTGGCTGTTGTTTCTCATCATGACAAACTTGCATTCATTTCTTTTCCATGAAAGCTACGAGATGCCGTCCTCAGGAGCACCTCAGAATATGAGAAATGCATCGAGAATGCTGCAGCTGCCAAGGAAAAGTATGAAGACCAGTTTATGAAAGGTAATTAAAAGATTGGCAGATTTATAAACGGTGATCGTGGCTCCAATAAAAATGAGGAGGTGCTTGATTAGTTCTCCCTGTTGTCCATTTAACAGCTATTTAATCTTTTCTGAGCCTTTCAGGAACGAGCACTACTAGTTCATGGCAGTGTCAGGAATAGACACTACCATGAACTGAACTTCATGCTTTTTTAGCAGGTACCAATATTTTTGAGTACAGCTTTTTGTTGAAAAATTAAGCATACAAACCCATTATTGGGTGTCGAACGTTCATTGCCATTACAACAGTTTATGCAAGTAATTGGTAATGATTAGTTCTGCATTATTTTTCTACTGCGTCTATCATTTATTGCTCTTTCGTGTAGCGTGTCTGTAATTTGCTGTATTTGTATTTCCATATTGTATTTGTTTTTGTATATTTGCATCAGGGGCTTATTAGTTTAAGAACTGTGTGAGCAAACGCACTACTTCTGCTTCCAGGTCGGGGAAACAAGAAAGTTGAAGAGGCAAAAGAGCGTTATGTCAAGGCCACTCGGAAGCTGCATCAAGCTCATAATGACTACATTCTTCTTCTGAATGAAGCAATGAACTATGAGCACCACCTGAGAACAACGCTTCTGCCTGGGCTGCTGCAATATCAACAGACTGTACAGCAAGAGGCTGTGGATTGCTGGTACTGTAATTACATTGCATTACCGTTTAAATGCTTATTAGTAGCTAATTATACATGTTCATTTTGTTATGTCAAAGACGTCTTCATGCTATGCTGCTATTATGTGCAAAAGCTGGTTATGACAGGCATTATACCAAGCTAGTGAGTGACAAGGGCAAGTGCATATTAGGCTCAGTGCGTGGACAAAAACTTTGTGCATAACAGCCATAAAGAGAAGTATTTTCTGTTTATTATGTGATTTCTTTACCATATGCACAAACTTGCAACAATCAGTAGCACTGTAGAATTAAGATTGACATTTCCTCCTTTGCATGTTGAGATAAACGTATCATAATCTAGCAAAATATGAAGTGATGTGACTATGCTGTAATAGATGTAGGCAGGCTACTCTATGGCATCAATTCACCAGTAAATATAAAAGGGTACATAACTAGGCCAATGTAACTGGCTTTTGTGCTTTCTTTACTCAACCAAATTTGCTTGTGTTTATTGAACTACACTTTGCATTATGTGACTGGTATCACATTTGATATTAATCTACTTCTATGTTTTCCGGAATGTGCTTCCATAGGATTACCGGTAAAGTGTCACACTTTTTACACTCATTTGCCTCCTATCGTCAGTTTCGAGCAGTTGGTGATGCATGTTTTATTTTTTTCAGGCAAGCTGTCATGAGAGACTACTCACATCGTACAAATTTTTGTTCAGAGGCATTCCAAAAGCTTCACAACACCCTTATCGAAAGCATAGAGCATGTCAACAGCGACAAAGAATATGAGGACTTTGTTGATAGATACAAGTAAGTAATAAAAAAAATTTGGCCTTATCTTCTTTAACCCACGTATTTCAATAATAGTAGTGGTGCCTGTGCACCATCGCATTCACTTCACATATTTATGATTTACAACCTGAAAACCTAATGAAGTCAGCGAGAAATTTGTGTTCACAGTTATCAGCCTTAATTATTAGTAGTTACATTTCAATCACTGCTGTCAGTTGTATGAAACATCTATTTTGAAATACAACTTATTTTGTATTTTCAGATGTGTGTTCAATCACTTGTCTTAAAACATGTCACAATACTCTTCTTGAGAGCACCTTTCATTCACTTAACATTTTTGATGTACCTTTCAGGAATGCTGGTGTGTTTAAAACACTTTTTACATAATTGCCTGCATGTAACTCATCAGATTTTCCTGCGTAATTTCATCAAGACCTTTTAACTTCTAAAAAATTGAATAATTCAATTCTCGCCTTTTATGAGGCTAAATCAAGAAAGTTCTACAAATGCTAGTTGAATATAGAGTCAGGGTTGTATTACCTATATGTTCAAATAATTGGTCAGAGATCAGACCTCTGTATGAGTGTACCTGTTTTATAGCTGCAGGAATTATAAACATAAAATAGTTATTGCTGGACTCTTGTAAGGTCACAGGTTGACTCTTTGCATATGGTCTTGATGATGTGCAACTCTTCTTATTTTCAGGTCAAAACCAATTCCTCCAATTGACTTTCATTATGATGAGTCACTGCTAAACAACTATGCTGGAAAACTGAAGCCAGAGCAGATTGCAGTCGATGAATTTACAATTGACTCGGTGAGAGAAAGGTAAGCACACTGCAAGGGTGAAATTATATGGGATCATGTGCTCAGCAAGACCTAAGTGTTCGCAGTACGCTTCTAATTGCATAACTGTTGGACCAGGATGCATTTTGCTGTTTCGCTGGAAATGGCCAGCATATATCAGTTTTCTTTATTGTAAAACTAAAGCATGTTGGCAAAAATTATAACTGTGCATTTGGTAGTAGGAATGGAAGGTTACATAAATCTTCATCATAATCATGATCGATCCTAAGCCCACTTCAGAACAAATATCTCTAAGTCTCTCTCAGAATCTTTAACTACTATGGTCCTAGTTAGCCTAGATAAACATAATCCTTCATTAAATCAAGAGGCCGACTACCAATTTCAAAATCATGTTCCTCTGCCCAGCTGTCAAACATTTTTCTGCACACCTACATATTTAAAGTTATGCATTTGTGCTCTTTAAATCAGTTTGTGTGCTTCATTTTTGTCATATTGTTGTAGGATCACTGAACTGCAAGCAAAGGTGGCCCACATTCAGGCTGTGATTTTGGAGAAAGAGACACAACTGGCACAATTTCAAGTTGATGTGTCTGAGATAAAGACGACTCCTGACCTTGGATCAGCGTAAGTTTCCATGCATATGCACTGAGGCCTGGTGAAAATTAGTTTTTTACATTTATCCTCAGCTGCAGGTTTGTTCCTGCATTGTCCACACTTACCCTTTGCACAAATCGCTTGCTGGGAAGTTTCTTTGTCAGATTTCTTTGCTGGTTAGATCATTTGCAGACGTTAAGCGGAGATGGGCATGAAAAGTCGCACAAGGCATTGAGGTAGATAGTGACAGTGATGCTTGACCCTTTCGTTACCAATCCGCAGAGCAATGGTAAAGAAGAGGGCTGTGGACATAATCAAAAGGGAGCGTGACGAAGCCAAGTGCCAGGAAGAGCGGTACAGCAGCCAACTGCAGCTGCTTGTACAGGCTCTGTCACAGATGGGAAATGAGGTTCCCAGAGCCTTGGACCTGGATGTCACACTCAACGGTGAGCAGGTATGTCCCTTTTCTTTATCATCATGGTCAATCAAGCAGCTTTGGTAACTTAGCAAGAAAGTCACAAAATTTAGCAAGTTTTCAGTCACCATAACAACTTTGCTTTTTTGGAGTCTTACTGACTTTTTTAGTGACTTACTTAGTGATGTAAATTGCCAGTAAGTTGCCCTGGTAAAATTCAATGCACTTTGGCTAAGTTTATTGTCTCAAGTGTCATTTTATTCCAAGGGGAACGTAGATGCCTCCGTTTGTTGCTACTTATAAGACATATCAAATAGTTTGTTGGTAAGACATACTGTTATAAAAAATCTGGAGGTTCTTCTCTCTTTTCGCATTCTGACCATTGAATTGTCACTGCAGGCAGTAATTTAAAGGTATATAATTTAAAAACAATTATTAGGAAGATGTTTAGGAGCAATCAAAACAAAGAAAAAGACAAAATTCCAAACAAATTATCACCATAATTTAGCGAATTTTCGCTGAAAGTGGAATGAGTTGCAAGCTGGCAAATTTGTCAAAAAAAGAAAAGTTGCAACACTTGCACTCTTAAACAAAGTTTACCTTTGCCTGTAAAAACGTAAATAATGAAGTAAGATTAGAGTAGAGATATCTCTTTCTCATAATTTCATCTTGCACAACACAACTCGTTGTGGTGTTCGCGAAATATCAATGCTATAATTATAGCATTGATATTTTGACCCTCTTTGCATACCGCCGCTACTACGTGACAATATTGCGCAACTAGGGGTGGTTAGAATGTTGGACATGGCAATATATATTGAAATGTTGCTACATATCATAAATACATAGTCCGCACTATGGGGAATGCAACTTGGCATGCGCCAGAGATGAAATCATGAGAAAATTACTGCACTTCATGCTCATTCAGCAAAAAGAACTCTCTGTCAATGGAATTTGTAATAAACAGATTCAAATCAAAAGCAATCAATAAAGAAATCTCATTGTTCACTGACTGAATCTAAACAAACAAGATCATCTGTAGCAGATATTGTAATATAGATTATGGAAAAAAAAAAGTGGCAGTCCGGAACTTGTGCCTCATTCAGGCATCTCCAGTAACTCACGCTTGAACTATTTGTTTCAGAGCATCAAAGATGAAGAGATAATGGACTTTACCACAATCAGCAAAATTGCAGCTAGGCACTTTGTGGACAAGCTAAAGAGCCCTTTCCTCAAAAAGCAGGTGCATAAAATTTCTTTGTTGTTCTCTTCTCATGCCTGATCTTTTTTCCTCCCATTTTTGTTGGCATGGCAGAATGCGCATAGTGAAGTGCATGCAGGTAGTCTTTATTGGTACACGGTGGTTAACCGGACACTAAAACAACTTGAACAGGTAAATTACTCCTTAAGAACACCAAATGCATTTATTCAGTGCAAAATATGTTTCATTACTATCACAAAAAACAACAGCCAAACTTATTTTATTTAATTTTTAGTTCAAAGTGTGCCACTTACGATATCAGTCTGATGTCACAGATTTTGGAGTACTTCAGCAATGTACACAAAAATTACCAAGCTGAGTTGCTAACTTGGTTTTAAATGCGATGTGGTAATTTTTCTTTTTTGGGGGTGGATAAATAATTAATTAGCACCAAGCAGAAGCTCTCAAAATATGCAATGTCATAAGGAGTTGGTGTGAAAATTCGAAGATGGCATTGCCTCCCTTGTTTTTCTAAAGTGTCTTTTCTGGCCAACCAAATCTCCAACGTTAGGACTATTCACAGTTCCAAAAGTTCAGCCTACGAATCTAACCTTACTTAAATATTTCTCTTAACTATGGCCGAGCCTTCTGAACTCAATTCTTACAAGTCAGTGTTAACAAGCGGTCACAGCTTAGAGTTTTGTCACTGAAATTGGAGTGTTGCTCTGCGATCATTCAACTTTAGCACGTGCTTAGCTGTGAAAACACTTTTTTGTGACACATATTCATATAATTAGTATTTCACTGGAAGTTCACAATACGTGTCTTTTGTTAATTTGCAGCATTCAAAAATACTTTATTTATTTTTCATTGCACGAATGTGACCTCTGATGGTCACTTGCAATTAAATTCTGAAACCAAATGTGGCACTTTTTTACCACATAGTTTAGACAGTGTTAAATAATGAAGAATTATGGTCACTGAACAAGTCAAAATAATTATTGAAGTTTTGGAACCCGTACAGGTTCTGAAATGTATAGCAAGTCATAAATTTTCACTTTTTGTAACATGCTACCTGACTAGGAGGGCTTTCGTTGAACTCTTGACCCTCACTAAAAGATTAAGGATGTAGTTATTGTGTGGAAGCATGCAACTTCATGTGCCCGATAGTATAATTTTGGAGAAAACAAGTGTGTGTGCCAAAACATTCAGTGTATTCATACCAGGCCAACCGCCCCCAGCAATCCAAGGACTCCGAGGAATGCATCACCTCCAATAACACCTCTGAGGAGACTAACAGCACCCTCAAGCCTTACAGCCGTGTAAGTCTCATGACAGTCTCCCTGCATGCTATAGTACTGCTGTCATGGAATGCTGCTTTGTCTTTTGAACGAAGCTATTTTTTTTCAACCATACCATGTTTGTTGCGTGTAATCTGTAGCACAGGAAACAAGCCACATCTTTTTTGTTTTATCTGCTACAACAACACTTTTATTATTAAATACTGTATTTCCACAAATATATTGGTTTAATCAGAAGTTACAAATCTGAGAAAGTATGTTGCATTGCGTTTGGAACTGTGCTGCGAATATAAGGCAAACATCTGCCCACAGAAATAACAGTGAGTGCATCAAAAACATACATATCGTTGCATTACATACTTTTCGTAGATTTATTGTGGCCTTTATGTTTTACTTACTTCTGAAGTGAAAATAATCTATTTAACAGGACCGTTAGCTTATAACAAACCCCAACAGCCATCGGTTTCTAATAGCTTTTGGAGGCTATAAATATATAAAAATGGCAACATGCAAATGATCTATTTAGAGCACTGCGTCCCATTTATCTTTTTCTGCAACAAAACAATGTTTTATAATGTACCAGTATCTTTAAAGCATCTTGTACACTGATGTCATCGTGGCCAATAAAATGCAATGATGCATTAACATACATATAATTTTGTTAACAGTGCACACAGCCACATGGTGCAAATAAATTTAATTAGAAGCAAAGTGGTGAGCGTAGTTTATGTGCGATATCCTGTAATGCATGTTGTACTCTCGCTCCTATAGCGAACCACAAAAATTCTAGAAATTACAAAATGGAAATTCAGGTTGTATTTAAATTTTTCCATCAGCTGTTGCATCACGGCAGTGCCCTCAGAATTACCATGAAGCCACACTGCATTGCAAAGAACTGCATAGTTTTTTGTCTTCTTTATCTTTAATTTCATTCACTGAATCCAAGTGACCAACAGCATAATTATTTTTCTTTCTCACATTTTGTTCATGATATCTAGATGACAGTTAATCCGGACATCTCACTGCAAGACGAAGACTGGTTCCATGGTGTACTGCCAAGGGAGGAAGTAGTTCGGCTTCTCGTCAACGATGGCGACTACCTTGTGCGGGAGACCATACGAAACGAAGCGAAGCAGGTGGTGCTTTCAGTCTGCTGGCAAGGTCACAAGCACTTCATTGTGCAAACCACAGCTGATGTGAGCAATGTTTTGCATTTTTCTTCATATGCTTTATGAGTGGGCCATGTAAACTAACTTATCTGGAACACATTGGGCAGGTATTGCAACAATGCAGATAGCACAGACTTTGGGAGTGCACACTCAAGCTAAAAAAAATAAACAAATGGTGTGATCATCAATTTTTTTGCTGAGGCACTCCAGTGCACCAAGAGCCATCAGCTGACTCGACATTATTCACTCTTAAAAAGGCTGTGAACGTCAGGCGCTTGGGCTGACTCTCGTCACGCCTGGAGAACCACAGAGACAAATCGGAGCACGTGGTAGTTCCGACCATCTTAGCGGCGAGAGGGCTTGTTACCGCACCCCACAGCAGTCCTGGTATTTGCGCTACACAGCAGCGTGACCTCTGAGATTGCACGCGTGCGCCGCTGCAATTTTAGAGGTCATGCCGAAGAGTCGCGTGCTAGGTCATGCATCACATCTGGCAAGTGGTAATGGCGGTCTCTTTTTAAGCTTCAGTATCAGAAACATCAACTTTTCCAAGCTTTTTGTGATGTTTCAGCTCGCATTTTAAATGTAAATGTTTGCACGAAGGCTCCTCCATATTTACGTTACCTTAAACTAGGTGTTTTATGCAATCCGAAGTTTCGTTGCAGTTCGCTTTTAAGTGCAGTCACTTGTTCAGTTTGTTAAGTTATCTTGAACTTTGTTCACTCTAGACAGAATGGTGGCATATATACTTTAGACCAAACAAGGTCATAAAATTTAATTGGTTGAAGAGCTTTACATACCAAACCAATCATCTCGCCATGAGATACTGTGTAGTGGTGAGCCTCCAGATTAACTTTAACTACCTAGCGTTCATATATTCTGGCCAATTGGGATGTGGCCTCTGCCACTGGGATTGAACCTGTGATCTTGCGGTTGGCAATGCAACACCATAGCCATCTGATTACTGTACTCGGCTCTTGGATAAGATCATGAATAAGCATGCATGAGCAGTCAGAGGTGTATTCCAAGCACTGCTAATGACTTTACTGTCATGACTGTGTTGGCAGTAATGTGTTTGCATTGCCTTAAATTTAGCATTGATGTTTGGTGCTATCTTCTATCAGAATTTCTCTAGCCCTGCATGTGGTGCTAACTTCAATTTCAAATTTTTTAAGTTACCATGAATTACAACTCTTTGCACTTAACATTCTCTCTCTCTCTCTCACTGATTGTATGCAGGGAAAATACAGGTTTGAAGGGCCAGCCTTTGGCACAGTGCAAGAGCTGATAGTGTATCAGCACCATCTGGGCCTTCCGGTGACAAGCAAGTCAGGGGCAATATTGCAGACTCCCATATTCAGAGAGCGATGGGAGTTAAATAATGATGATGTCGAACTCGTTGAAAAAATTGGAAGGGTAAGTTACCAAGAGCAGTGCCATAAGACTCATCATTGTTAAGTGATAGCTGGCGATACTTATGTTTGAGCTTTCGAAGTTAACATTATAGAAGTACTACTAACTATTCACATAAAGGTCTACAAGGTGCTTAAATATTGGGCCATTCACAACTATTGCGGCTTTGGAGTGACCAAATTTCCGAGCCTGATATATGTTGACATCTGCTGTATAACATACACAGATACTCTAAAATATGAATCTGGCCCAACTCACCCAGCTTCCAGTTCCTCTGCTATAAAACTTTTCACAGAGTCTGTATTATCTTTCATATGCATACAACTCCGCTTTCTCGGAATAGGAACAAGCCAATTTGGTGTCGTCACTGTGAATTTGTAAATATATACGAGATAGCTTAAAAGACTGCAATAATTAATAGATGCATGTGTTTGCACAATAACCTGTAGCATTGTTATAATGTGCCTATGTCCAAAACCAGTGCTTGCCATTTTGAGGCAACGTTTATTTAGGGAATTTTGAAACTGATGTCAGGTGGGATGAGAAGTTTGCTATAGGTTGCTTTCTGCATGAAGTGTAATTAGCTCTCAAGTAGTGTAAAACTTTATTTTTAAGGGTTTCTGTCATGGCTTAAGAGTTTTGACGAAAACTTCTTTACTTACTTTTTTAACAGGGGAACTTTGGAGATGTCTACAGGGCACTTCTGCATCCACAGAGGCTAGATGTGGCAGTGAAGACATGCCGTGTGAACCTGCCGGATGAACACAAGAAGAAATTTCTCCAGGAGGGAAGAATCTTGAAGCAATATGACCATCCGAATATAGTCAAGTTTATTGGAATCTGTGTTCAGAAACAACCCATCATGATAGTCATGGAACTGGTGCCAGGTGCCTACTGTTCTTTTATATGTACTGACAACTGCTAAGGTTTGCAGCACATGAGAGCTGTGAAAAAATATCCCCATATCCAGCATATACATTCAACAAACCAAGAAGTGGTCTCGGCACTTCCATGTATACAAGCGTGCACATCTCGCTTTCAGGGTGTGTGATCAAGCGAAGAGGAAAGTGCATTTTTTTGCATGGCTTCCATGTTTTCATGAATTCAGCGAGCAAGTTTACTGTTGTCGAAGTTCATTCCTTATTTAGGAACAGCTACTTTGAGCGAGTGCTCAGATTATGCTAAGATATCGCGAATCTGAATCATCTAGAGGAAAATGTAATACTCTGCAATGGATCATGGTTGAGATTGTCACACACAGACGGGAGAATGTACTGTGATGTAGAACTTCAGATTGGACCTGTGCCTTGATGGCAGTAAGAAAGGACAATATGCCTCGGGAGTAATTCGATCCATGATGACCAGTAACATGTAAAGCCACTCGAAATTGACCAATGGAAAACAAATTTTTGACCATGGAGCAAGCGCTCTCTATGGATTGACCAGTTTAATTCACCTTGTTTCACAACTTTCATGAAAAGCACAAGTTTTAGGTAGCAGAAACACGTACACAACATCAAAATTATGCTGGCCCAGCATGTGCAAATGGGCATCGACTCGAAGCTTCATAAACAGGCACTGGAATTCAGAAATGCCTATCACCAATTCCTGCCATGGGAAGTTGCTTGAAAAACACCGTCTCCCCACTGCTGCCTTTGAGTAGATGCTAAGAGTGCCTGGTTAGGACAGTTTAGTTTGCGAATCACTGGTGAGCATGAATGAAGCACTGTTATCACTTCAGTCAAGAATTGCTGCCCTCCACATTTCTGGAAACGCAACAAAGTGGAGTTTCGAGTGGAGAAATGCGGGGATGCAGAACAGCTATTGACATATAATTATGCATCAATGGTTCCTTACTGTCCGATTGTGTCCATTTTGGCATACAAGCATGTTAGGTTTGTATCTTTTATCTTTTGTTATTGTTGTTCTGCTACCTGGGCAAAAACGCTACCGACCATTGTGTTCTTGCCAAATGCACAGCTCTTACTGATGTCTCCTATTCCCAGGAGGCTCCCTGCTGGCATTTCTGAGGAACCAAGGTCCTAAGCTAAGTCCAAAGGACCTGCTGAACATGTGTACAGATGCAGCTGCTGGAATGGCTTACCTCGAAAGCAAGAACTGCATTCATAGGTGAAGTGCATTTTTGCTACATTCCACCTGCACTTTTGTTCCAACAGCTGTACACGCAAATGTGAACGTTCTGTTGAAAGGCATGTTGTGTAAATAGACTTAAGTGATGCATCACTTATGACAGTCAGTAAAAATGTTCTTGCATTTTTATTCAAGGCCTTCCAACATTTTGGTTCTTCCAGCTTTCCTTCAGTTTTCAATTGCCAAGTAAGAACTTTAGGTAGACCATGCATTTGCAAAAATCTAGGCTGTTAGATAAAAATTAACAAGAATGTCCACTTCTATTATTTCAGTGAGCAGAAAGGAAATAATTTGATAGCGTCAAAAAGGACTTACTGACTTCCAGTTGCAGTCAGGGAAGTCGGAATGTTTATTGAAGATTGTTGCCTTTTGACTTTCTCGTGAATAAAAATGAGGTGCAGCAAAGTGACATCTTCATCCCAGCTAACAGGCAAGCTAGACACCAAAAAACATGCTTGCTTTGGATGATAGATACCAGGGCAAACTTGAAATAAACAGACTTGCCTTTCAATTTCAAGTGAAGATTTAAAGGCAGAAAGTGGACCTGTATATTGAAACAACAATGCTGCTAATCTGGACATCGGCGAATTCTGCCATATTGTCAAATTCTGTAATGGCAGCATTTTGAGCCAATCAGAGAGGCTATAGCAGCCCTCTGGGCCAGTCAGAGCTGACAAGATGGTAAATTTTCAATATGGCGGAATTCACCAATGTTCAAAATAGCACCTAAGGACTGACAAGAACAAACAATGCTTTTATTAGTTTCATATTACTCACCACACACGTTCAAGTAAAATAATAATGCTGCACTTTTGGAACAAAACAAAATTTATGTTGCACCAGTGGCTTCCATACAAGACAATGCGAGTTGATTGCGATCGTAACCATAATACCTAACCATCACAGATGAAACAAGCCATCTTACCGTCTTGAAAGCAAGAAACCCAGCTAGCCATCTTGAGCCACAGTCAGAGCTGTACATAAGTGTACTTTGTACTTGCATTTTTTTATTGCGATAGCAATTATATGGCCACTCAAAGCAGATTTCTGCTGTTGGCGTCGCCGTGAGGTTCCGTATCACGTCAACAGCGATGAAAACGGTCGCTGCACGCCGTATGCTGTATGTGTGAGCGAACGCACATGAGCGACGCGCACTTTCACGGCGAGCGAACGTACGCGCGTTCTGCGCTGTGCTCCCTGAAGGGCTGCAGAATTAAGCGTCTCTTTCCTCCTTTACAATCACCATACATATAGAGCAAATGCGACTTCTTTCGTCGCGCGAAAAGCCTTGGGGGGACGGGAGGGAGGGGAGGCGACGTTTAGCTGCGGCACCAAATGCGTAATTATATAAAAACATTGAGAGGCGAGAAGGTGGTAAAGACTTGCGACGCTGCTCGACGAGTGTCCTGTTCTGATCTCGTCGAAAACCTCCAAGCCACCCCCAGAGGCACTCACAATAGTCACCAACGCCGCACGCATTCGGTGCGAACGCGGGCCGAACGCCGACGACAACAGCTCTGCTGGTGCTGCTGCATGTCCAAGTTTATACAGCTGATAAAACTACTATCCTTACTCCATATAGCTCTCTACTAATTTGCTATCACAATTGATACTTCGCCTTTCGGGTGAAACTGCGACATTTTTTATTCTCAACTATATATGGGCCTGTAAAACTTCTAACATCTGTGAAAAAAATAGGTCTCAGCTAAAAAAAAAGTTGCCATTTTAATCTAATGTTAGCCACACAACCATTTCTTGCCTAAAATCTGAAAAAGAAACCCATAAAATTGTCAGTTTTGCTTCAAGGGTGAAGCACTGACTGTGATAGCAAGGTTTAATGTTCGCTTGAACTTCTCAGGCGTTGTTCTAACTATATGCGGGTTTAACTAATGTCGACGCAATATATGCGGGTGTGCCAAAATTTCTGACACCCTTAAAAGCTTTACCACACTTTGTAGGGCCCTAATGACATTGCACAGGCTCCACTACGCTGCCTGTAAGAGCCACGACAGTAAAATTACATCACTTTCAGCTTTGAGCTACGATGTTTTGCAATTGTAATATTTAATAGTCCGAGAAGATTTAAGATAAAAGGCATGTGCTGTGAGTGTTATGTTTCATAACATTTGTTTTTGAGCTGCCATTCTCAAAACTCTGAGGAATAAGTTAGTCAGAAATGTAAGACCTGGTATGAGCAACTTTAGTGATAAAATAGTGTAGCAATATAACGCACTTGTACAGCTTGGCATATAGCACACATATACCTAAATATATGTGCAGCCTCACAGCAGTGCTGATGCCGATGGCGAAAATTCACTTGCAGTGTCCATATAATTGCCACCGCAATAAAACGTGTGCCCCTATACACAAGTCTGTGGTGGTATTCAGTCTCTTACACATAACCATCTGCCTGTTCACAATAATTTGCAATATGTAAACCAGAAATGCATTTTCTTTTTTTCCTTGTGCAGGGACTTAGCTGCAAGGAATTGCCTTGTTGGGAAAAACAATGTTGTCAAGATATCAGACTTCGGCATGTCTCGTGAGGAGGAGGAATACATTGTGTCCGATGGCATGAAGCAGATACCCATAAAATGGACAGCACCCGAGGCTCTTAATTTTGGTATGTGATTTTATTCCTGTTTGCTAAACTTTGTCATAAAGAACATTGAGAAAAAGAAAGCAGGGGGACATCTTATTTTGGTCTTGCAACGACTTGAGCCTGGTCGTTAGATAAAGAGACAGTCTCTGCAATGCCACGTTTCGTGACGTTTGCAGACATCAAACGCATCTTAATCTGTCACAACTGTGATTGGTTGTCAGTTTTTGGCTTAGTCAGCTTTGTTGGATATCAGTGAAGTAAAACAACAATGCTTAAGGTCTGCAGATACACTTACAAAAATAATATCCTGCTGAAACAATCTCAAATGCGAGATTTAGAATGACCAATTTTCACTACTTTCATACATAACTTCAGTCTTGTACATTCTACTCTATATAAGCGCAATAAGCAATTCCACCAGGCAATGTGTGAAATGTTAGCTTGCAGAGAAGTGGGGACACAAGCTTTAAATTTGACCACATAAAACAAAAATTGTTTTGCGAGAACAAATGATAAAAAGGAGCAAAGAAAGCAATAGCTACTCAAAGTGCCACACGCTTAGATTGAACACTGACAAAAATGTCTTTTGGAGGAACATCTTCGGTCAACTCAAACCAACGCACGCACTGGTTTTGAATGCACAGGAAAATACACATCGGTCTGTGACGTCTGGAGCTATGGTATCTTGGCCTGGGAAATCTACTCACTTGGAGCATCTCCCTATTGTGGCATGTCCAACAGCCGAGCAAGAGAACTGATAGACACAGGTGAGTTAAATGGCTGCTGACATGCTCAGCTATCTGTATGTAGTTCATGCTGCCATCTTATTGCCAACACCCTAAGGTCTTGAAAAAAATCTCAGATAATCGCAAAAAGAGAATAAAGAATTGGCCTAAACTTTGTCTTTTTTATCACACTGTAATGAGAATGTTGAAAAATACAAAACAAGTGTAGTTCATGCATCAGTCTTTAGCACTTGGCAATCCTGTGCTAAATCTATGGCGCCTCCGTTTAACCAAACGTGAAAATTTATGCAAGGGCCAAGCATTAATTGCGTGTATGCTGTTTCATTGGCTGCAAGTTTTGCATTTATACGCTAGTAGGAAATTTTCAGCTGTTTGATTCCTTTTCCATAGCAAACGGACTAAATGGTGCCAAGTATTGACAAGAGAAAGCACATTTTCAGCTCTCCATTAAGCTACACGGAAGTGCAACTGCAACATTGAGGACGTTGCCATAGGATAAATAAAATGACTAGAAACAAAAGCAGACTGTGTGCAGACATTTTTCATGGGCTTTTACAGCCATCTGTAGCCATTTATATATATGTATGTTGCAACTGCCTGAAAGTTTTCATTGTGAGCCTGCTGAACAATGGTTCTTTTCCGATTGACTCGACACTGTGAAATGGGCTGAAGAGTGTATCAATGTTGACTGTCTGCCAATATTGATTTGCACATGTCTTATTTCAGGTTACCGGTTACCAGCGCCAGAGAAGGTACCAGACACTGTGTACCAGTTGATGCTTCGGTGCTGGGAATACAACCCAGATAAGAGGCCCACCTTCCAGGAGATCCACCAAACTCTGGTCAATGTTGGCCGACATGTGTAACACCAGATGGACACAAATTACTGGAACATGTAAACATTTATTTCTCACAGATTAGCTGTTCAAATTGTCCATTGCATTCGTTAGTTCTTTTTGGCATACAGTTTTTTGCCGGAGGAACAAATGTCCATTGTGTTGAGTTGTCTTGCGTTTGGCAGCATTTGTGTAAATATATTAGATATTTAAGTGTTTCTTGCAAGCTAATGAAGAATGAGTCATGAGCAAATACACCTTTGCAGAAAAGAAAAATCCTTTATGGTGTAACCTTATTTTTCTTGTAGAAACGATGGTGATGCAAGATTGCTTGTATGGGCAGTGTTGCATGGGAGCTCAGCTGCTATTTATTTTGTGCCATACTTTTGTTTTGCTCCTACATGTTGTAACCTCGCGAATAATATAATACAGAAACTGAAAAGGTCATAAGATGTCTTTAATAAGTGTACAGGGTTGCTAATATGCTTGAAATGGTTGTGTCAGAATCCAGACGCCAATTGTTTTCTGGACAAATAAGCAAGGGAAAAAAAAAGCAATAAAACAAGGTTTTTGGTAAAAGTCAATGCAACTGTCTTTTTCATCTGTGCCTGTACAAGAAGACTAGAACAGAGTGGATACATCGCATGCACGTACGTACACACATTTCTAACAGATCACTTATATGCTATTTACACCAACACATCATATGCGACGAAAGCCTACACCAAACTACGTACATGTGGACACCAAAAAACAGGGCAGCCAGGACAGTTATCAGATGGAATGTCACTAGTTTCGGATTAACTCTAACTGTGTGAAAACAACTCTCGAAGTGACATTTTTCCAAGTAAACAATGAATAGCACACTGGACTGCTTGTTACAAGGCTATACATAAATAAGAGAAGTGAGATTAGCACATCAAAAGGAAAAGAAGAAAGTACAGTTTTGTTCTTTTAGCTGATCAGCGCACAATATCTAGTAATCCGGGATTGGGTCCTAAAGAGAAAGAACTCTGGCTAGACGAACTTGACATCAAACAGGTAAACATACCACACGGGAGTACGTGATGGCTACTTTTTGGAAATCAATTCAACTTAAACAATTCCTATGGACAAGCAGGCTACCGTATTTACACGATTGTAGGTCGACCCATTTTTTCAAATTTGGCAATCCAAAGTTGGGGGGGTCGACTTAGAATCCAAACCGAACCGTGTACCGCTAGTAACTAACGGCAAGAGAAACGAGAAATCAGGGGCGCTACAGCGTGGCTACAACTTTGCACCTACGTTTTTATGGTTACGGTAGAAGCGTAGCGTAATAATTTACTGTATTGCATACATTTTGATTGCGCGCACCACGAGCGCACGGCTCTTGTGGGAGCATCGATCATGGAAGAGCCGCCGTTTAGGGGGTATTGGTAGATGGCGGAAGAGCCGCCGTTTGGGGGGTATTGGTAGCTGGCGGAAGAGCTGCCGTTAGGGGGTATTGGTAGTTGGCGGAAGAGCCGTCGTTTGGGGGGTATTAGTAGTTGGCGGAAGAGCTTTTCTTTGAGATACGATTGTTTTCGACGGCCGCGCGCATCTGTCACTTCTGCTGTTGTGCTGAATCGTCGCGCCTGTCATGAGTGCCAAGAACTTTCGGCGCTCGTTCTCAGCAGCGTTCAAACGGGCTGCTATCCTCCATGTTGAGGAAACTAACAACTGCGCAGCGGGACGCAAGTCTGGAGTCAGTGAACGTGTGGTGTGGCAGTGGCGGATTCAGCGCGAGAAAATTTGGCCTCACTGGCTACTGTGTGCGGGTGGGTCCTCTCTGCGTGGGGGGCTGTACCGCGCGATGTCGTGGTGCGGTCGTTCGCGAAGTGTGGACTCACTCTTGATGACGACGTACTGTGGGACCGCAGCAGCTATGACGGCAGCATTACCAGTGAGGTCAACTCTAGTGACGATGAGTAGTCTTAGCAACCCTATCAATAAATTTCCCTTGTGTGAAATGCACTTGCGTGGTTTTTCTCCCCCCCCCCCCCCCCCCATTTTTTTTTTTTTTTGAGACATGCAATTTTGGGGGGGTCGACCTACATTCGAGTCGACTTACAATCGTGTAAATACGGTACTCTAAAGCCAAGAGTAGCAGAACCACAAAGCTTCTAGCATGTCCAGTGCCACATTACAGCCATTACACATTCTTGTTACGGCACCTTCCTACGAAGTTATTCAACTAAAATGACATTTACGTGGCCACAATGAGTCGCACACTTGCGAAGTATGTGACTCACAATACACATTAACTGAAAGCAAGTGAACTTTAAAACAACTTGCTAATGGCGCAAAAGGAAAGATCCAGCCTGTAAAATGGTGCATTAGAACTTTGACAACACCATGCACTGTAGCGTGAAGAAATTAAAGTTTGTGTGGTTCACAAGAAATTATTGTCTTGGTTGCCCTTACAGAATCATTCACGCGGTTGGGGGACTACTTGGGTGAAATGCATTGGGTAAGAGAGAACAAATGCACTCTGTCACGTCTTGTAATAGTAAGACAACCGGCTAGTAACAGCTGCTCACTCATGGGCACTGCCAGTATGATAAACATACACAACTTCTGCATGTTATGCAACTGTTTATAAACCAAATAAAACAACTGTCAAATGAACTGTACAAACCAAACAGATGCCTACAACATCAACGGTGTCTACAAATCTCTTGGAACTCTCCTTTGGTAATTCTCACGAAAATGTGTGCCACGTCACGACACCTGGGCTCACCACCGCTACTCAAATGAAGAGATAAGTATAGGATTATTGCAACTAGTCTCATCTTTTCTCTCTTGTAATACACTGTACGTTCCACAATCGGAGTAGAAAAGAAAAGTAGGATTGACTGTTTTTAACACTTCCTGGACCTGGCTTTCAGCCAACTGCACCTAAGCTCGCTGACACTTTGAAGTCCAAATCACAGACTCGTCAAGCCTTGATTGACACCCACGAAGGAGGCGCAAAACGGTACATCAGTACAAGAGTCCTTTGCACATGACGCTTGCTGTTGTCGCTATTGTTTTATGACAGGCCTATACTTGCTTGTCATCCAGCATTCACAGCTAAATTGAAATTCATACTTCTGTGCGAAAAAAAAAAAATTACAAATCGCAGGATGTTAACAAAACACTGAAAAACAATCCTGTGCTGCTCAACAGCACTTTCCTACAGCATAATAAGTATTTTTCCTAGAAAAAAGAAGGAAAAAAAAAAGGATAGTTTCTTCTACACTCAATTCAACAGAAGAGATTAATGTCCAATGTGGCACCAAGCTCACCACACAAAACAAAGCTGTTCCTGCCATCTGCACGCAGACATCCTGCACCTGATATGTTCACCACTGCTTGCGATAAGTAGCCCTGCTTTCGGCACCAAGTTTGCTGTGCCCTCTACGTGCTCTTCCAGATTCCATACCGGCCAACGGGAACTTGTGGGGGAACAGGAGCAAGAAACAAAAGCAATCTGGAGAGCTTTCGACAGGTTCAGTGCTGTGCTCTCTCAGTTGGCCTTCAGATGGCTGGCCTTGCACTCCTCCTTGGAAGGTACACCAACATTCCAGCCCAGAGTGTTGCGATCAAAGCCGCAGGTGAAGAGATTTGCCTTGACATTGGCCTGGTCGGTGTCGAGCCAGGCGGCGGCACACACCATACGCCGGTGGCCCTGAAAGCGGCACGCACCGTCAGCAAGAAGTGAAAAGAGAATAGAACAAAAAAAGAAAGAAGAAAAGCCCTTCACAAATGTATGCCAATCTGACAACTGACACATCAAAAGTAGGGAAGCTGTATAAGCAAGTTCTCACGCCCTTCAGAAGTACTAGGGGTCTGTTTGCTAGCTCACAATCTTGCTCGAACACAGGAGCTGTTACCGCTGCGTTCAAGCGTGATCGGCTGGCTGTTCTTAGTGACCGCTCCCACGTAGGCCGCATTGCAACACCACGGCATCAGCCTTTTACTGCCATAGTCATACAAACACCTAGCTGACCTCCAACGTGGAGCTAGTATAAAGCAACATGGTAAACAATAATAGTCAATTACTCATTACAAAAGCTGTGCATATAAGGTGCTGTCTATTTGAATGAAATAAACGCAAGGAAATTTTTATAATCATTGATCACTACATTTCAAAGCAAATTCGAGGCTTCAACAAACCTTGCATTGCATTTATGGGGGGGGCTCACGATAATAATTGCACTTTATTTTGATTTTTTTTTTGGCAAACAGACAGGCCTTACATATCTGTTTGAACATCCACTTTCTGTACGCAATCACCCTGGAGAACAATGCACTCCTTCCACCAGTGAGAGTCTTGCTAAGCCTTCCTGGAACCACTTCTTTGGAGTGCTGCACACCCATGTCCGGACAACATCTTGCAGCCCCTGTATGTTAGCGAAATGCTGACCACACAGGGGGGCCTCTTTATGGCGCTGAACAGGTGATAGTCAAAAGGAGTCCAAGTCAGGGGGAATACGGTGGGTGCGGCAGCACATGAAAGCCCATTGTGGCAAGTGCCTCGGTTTTTGGTCAACTGGTGTGGGGGCGGGCATTGTTGGCAGCCGCCCATGACTAGGTCCCCTTCGCCATTCACACGCAGCCCACTTTTCAGCCATCCACCCAGTTGTGGACAGATCTTTGGGACGCTGCCTGTTCGCCACACACTGCCGCAAGTCACCTGTGAGTCTCCACAGCGCTCCTGCCCTCCTTCCACAAGAACCACGACGTCCTAGCACTGCCCTTGCCAGTTCGCTCTCCACACCTCCATACAGAGTGACCTTTGGCTTCTCACTTGGCTACTGACGTGCATGAGGAAAATGTGCAAGGGGAAAATGGATGCTGCCGGCACAGGTTGCCGTCTGATGCTGAACAACTTCCCCACTACTCATGACAGGTGCGCCGACAAAATGTACGACCCATGCGGTGCGGGACATTCACAAGTGCAATTCATTATGGCACGCCCCTCGAACATTTGATACTGACTACACAGTCACATGCTGGTCTTTGCTGCACTGAAAACCATTGCAAATGTCCCCTTAACAGCTTCGCTCGTAAATGTAAACTAGGACACATCTTAAGGAGTACTGATTAACATTTTGGAATTTTTTATACACTCTACCACACGCTACGCTCATTTAAAAAGGTGGTACTTAGCAAAGTATTAAGGATGGGGAAATACTTAGAAGAATATTTTACTCTCATACCAAAGTTGGTCTCCAAATGCCAGATCTGGTAGCATCGACAATATTGTGACTTCATGACAGAGCAAACTCTGCTGACCGCACGCAGCAGCGAGGCTAGGTGTGCTTGCGTTGCCCATAAAAAAAGTTCTACAAGAGTGCTGTGCGCTTTTTTGCTGGATGCGTCTTCCTGCCTGAGCCTCAGCGAATGCAGGAATGGAGTGAACCAATGTATCGCGACCATCACGACGTATCACCCTTCCAGGTATTGAAACAAAAAAACTGGTTCATACAAACAAGTATTAGACTAAATTATTTATGGTGCTCCGACACTTCTCAGTAATTTTTTTTTTTTTAGAAAGTTGGGACCTTCACTTAATGCAAAAATAAAAAATATGACAAATCGGAACTCAGAACTCTATAAATGGCATTACATGAAAGTGCACTAAACGTTTTGTATCCCCAGAAGTAGATTTTGGTACCTAAGTCATACCTAAAAGCACACATAATGTAGAGAAACAGTGGACTGGGTTCTAGTCAAAATGTAGACAATGGGACAAGAGGTGCAAAGTGGTACTATGTTAGCCTTTGCCTGTCATCAGCGTTGTTTGCATTGTTAACTATAGGGAACTTGCAGGTTTTAATCTCTTTACACACATGCTCACATTTCAATTTACGTTGGTAGGACAAGTGTTTAGTGCGCTCTTCAAGCATTAAAGGGACACAAAATTTGATGTATAACATTCTTTCAACTGAAATTTAACCTTTACTTTTTCTTCAGTTTGAAATGACCACAGTGTCATTGCTAATTTTGGTGAACAGTGCAACATTTCCAAATGTGCTCAATATTTTATTTTGAATCCTTTTTTTTACAGAGCAGCTTTGGCTTCTCAAAGACAGCTATCCAGTGAGAGGCTATATAATCAGTTTGATGCTGATACAGTGCAGTCCACGTATAACGATACCAGATATAATGATATATCGGTTGTAACGATGAGTCGACCTAAGAGTATCAACTTAGGCATTAGGGCTGTGAGGGAAAAAACAAACATATATAACGATATATTATTCACGGCATATCAGATATAACAATCGAAATCTTGCTTCTGGGCAGCGTTTTGCATGCAGAATAACTGTGAAATTTGCGTTCCTAAGTTGCCTGTTCCTAAGACGGGGTGAAAGTTTGTGTTCACGAGTTCGTATTTGCCGCCATTACCATGCAGCGCATCCCGCCCGCGCGCCGATTGTGAACGAAAGCTATGAAGAGCATTGCAAGTTGGCGCAGTGTGCACAAGAAGGCGCCAGCTGCTTCGCGTCCGCGTCGCCGGCGGTCGCGCGAGCGGTCAGAGGAGAGGAGAGGGGGAAGAAAGTGAGCGAGAGAGAGATTGTGGTTGTGAAGAGGAAGAGGCGCTAGAAGAAAGTGATAAGCGAGCAGCGCCCTGTGCTGCCTTTACTATCTCGCTCTCTCAGCGAGCGCTGGAAGGAGCGGGAGTTGCGCCGACCAAGCGCCAAGCCGTGTCTCTCGAGATGAAGCTGCAAATTTAGCAAGACTTGAAGAAGTACGAGCTCGCGCAGTCGATGATATTGACTATTATGAAAACCGGGAGCGCCAGGATCATGAAGGCTAGATGCAGTGGCCATGCCGATCAACGGAAAAGCGGGCTTTGTGCGTCCAGGACGAAACCCTCATTGGTGAAACTAACACGGTGGAAGCCGCTGACATTACCGAACTCTGGGAGCACGTCGCTACTGACGATGAAATAGGTGGTGCTTCAGTGGAGGAGTTTCTAAGTGCAGGTAGTGCTGCCTCGTTCTGCGAAGAGATCAGATCTCCGCCAGGGCGATCATTGTCCCGACAGACGGCGGCGTTGTGCGACAGAGGCGACGACAGCAGCGGCAGTGACAACGAGATTGACAATGGCCCGTCATTGACACTGACCCCGATGTTCAACCAAAGTGCAATGTTGTCGATCGAGTCGCTCACTGATTTCACGCACGCTAAATTATAGCTGCCAGTGTTCGCACAGCAGCTGGACATGATGCACACGGAGGTTGTGAATCCGAAACTTCTGGGAAAGCAAGCACAGATTTCTACTTCAGCCCGCCTAACGATTGAGACGCTATTTAGAGGTATAAATAAATGTTCTGTTTTCCCAAGCCTACATTCTACAACGTCGATTTTTTACCACAAGTGGCAAATTTGGTTCCGGGACTTCAAAAATATATTTGTTTTTTTTTTCTTTAAAGGGAGTCCAGAAATAGCGATGATTGGTTATAACGATCGGATATTTCGTTCTTCTTGATATCGTTATAAGTGGACAGCATTGTAAAATGAAAAAAAAAATAAAAAATCTTGCTGCCCATTTTTAGCACTGGTATCTCTAGTCACACAGCACATATCTTCAAGTCTTTCTGCCACTGCAGCAACAAGTTGTGTGCACTTAATAGGATTCCTACACCTTTCTTGCAGCATCACATGCCAATGTAAGCCACATTGGTTGAAAGTTTCAGAAATCAAGACTTTCTTTGCCAAATATCTTCTTGTAGCTCTGACTGCAATAGTTTTGGAGCAGGGGATTCACAAGAAATCTTGCTATGAAAAATGCATCTGGCCTTAAGCTGAAGCGAAACATTTTTAAGTATGAAAACCACACTGCAAACCGAAATTGCAAGTTGTGTTATGGATTCAGCAACACGAAAACTTCACTAACGCATAGCTTCCTTGTTTCGAAAACTTTCGTCACTAAGTGCACAATACAGTAGAACCCCGCTGTTACATTCCCGGGTGCTGCGTTTTCCCGGCTGTTACGTCGTTTTCGGCCGGTCCCGGCACAGCTCCCATAGAACCCAATGCATTGGTAACCCCACGGTTGCGTCGCAACTGTGGGACCGTTCCCGCATCATACGTTGCGAAGTGCCACCCCACGCCGGCCCAAGCGGCCATTTTGACTTTTCATGTCGCTTGGCTTGGTGGCTTGACGATGGCATTGGCCTAGCCACCCAAAGTGCCGGGAGCGACACCTATGACGTATTTCGGTTTTCGCCAGCAAAAGTATGGCCTTTTAGAACCGTATTTGCTATCTAAAGATGGTGTCTATGACGTGTTGTGGCCCTAAAATTAGTTTTGGCGCATAGATGTTCCGTATAAAGTCCAAAGTCGATAACGCCGTCACTGTGCACCGTATGCTGTATGTGCGAGTGAAAGTGTGCGAAGGGAGCCGACGGCCACGCCTAAATCTCACGCGCAAGAAGGCAGGGAGGGAGCACGCCTTCTTCCGTTGCGCTCGAGGCACCGGCGTGGGAGCGAGGGATAGCGAGTGGCGTTGTACTCAAGCACCAACTGCGTAGTGCGCGGCGGCGCGCGGGCTGTATCTTGAAAGCGATCTGTGTTGGAGCAGAGTCTAGGCAGTGTAGGTGTGTCGGCGGCTCGTAGCTTTGTGTGTGCTGTGTGTTCTTGGCGCACAGTTTGCATTGAAGCGATAGACAACAGCACGAACAGTACTGTGGCTCGTAGCTTTGTGCATGCTGTGTGTTCTCGGCGCTCAGTTTGCATTGAAGCGATAGACAAGAGTACTTCGTCACTTCGCTCGCTGCTGCAGCAGCACTTCCTCACGCCAGCGTTTGACAGCACGTGTCCACGCTCATCATGTGCTGTGTTCATGTTTGCCTGTGGGCACTGAAACCATGCTTGTTAATACAGTTAATAAGTCGAATGTTTACAAGTTTATACGGACGATAAAACTACTATTCTTGGATTCTATAAGCTGTCTACTAATTTTCTATCGCAATCGATGCTTCGGTTTTCGGGCGAAACTACGACTTCTTTTCACGCTTAAGAATTAAAATAATATTGTGTGCAGTTCAACACTACTCTCATTTCTAAATTTTTCCTATTTCTCGGCTCTTTTGTTTCCCAGCTTTTTTTCTTTTTTTTTTTTTACGGTCCAGTTAAAAACGTATCAGCGGGGCTCTACTGTAATTAGATTACTTTGATGGATTTTGCACTGCAGTTCAATGAAAACGATATAGATGCAACATTCAAAAGATAAAAACACTAAAAAGTTTAGTGTCTGTACCTCTTTAAGGAACCCTTAAACATTTTTCGATGTTATCAAGACAGGCATTCGTGCTAAAATATTTGATCTTCTTTGTATGCTAGTGTGATTGTGAATAAAGACAGGCATTCGTGCTACAATATTTCATCTTCTTTGTCTGCTAGTGTGATTGTGAATGGACCTTTTCTACTTTTATACACAAGAAAGCTGGTGAATGGTAGCTTTTACCTTTTATAGCTCAACAAAAAACATCCCCATCGAAGCAGTTCAGAGCTGTTCAGGAGCAGCCAATCTGTCGTCTGAATGCCATTTTTGCCTCGCCATTTTAGTTTATAAACGAAAGTAACTGTACCAGATACAACAACCAATCACTTGCAGCAGTACCAGTTGACACTGTCATTAGGCTGCTTTGCCAGTTGATGCTACAACCTGCATTTGTCGCATCACACCAAAAGTAATTCCGTTTTATCTTGTGTACCATTTATGCAGAGAAAATAAAAGGGACCCAAAACAAAAGTAACCACTAGTTGACAAGAAGTGAGTCATTCACGCCACGGCCTTAACAGATGTGACAGAAGTGTAGACAAAATTTCAAGAAATCGTACCTGTCTGCTGTTGCGGGGTAGCCTCGCAAGACGAACGCCAGACATGTCATACAGCCTGACCTGCCTGTTGTCATGCGGAATGGCTATGACATTCTGGTTGGAGATGGCAAGCCTAGAAGGAAACAAGCGAGAGTAAAATTAATAAAGAAGCCAGCAAGACCTTTATGCAAAAGGACATCTGTATCTCTCTCTCCTTAGAGGATCATCTAACCATATAGGACAATGAATGGTGCCAGAGGTCACAATCAGCCAAAGTGAATGAATAGTCACATGAATAGTCGGATTTCAATATAACAAACAGAGATATATAGAGAATTGATACTGATATACAGAAATCTGAGGTATTTCTCATCTACATCAACTTCTAATGAATATATGCTTATAAAAAATATATTGGATATCCCCTTCAGGTGCCACTGAATTATCTCCATTGTAAATATAGTTATACCGCATTTCTTGCTTATTCAGAATCATGAAGAGTGTACAGCTGCAGAACCAATTAAGGATTTCAAAATTCTTCCGTCACTTTGACAACTTTCAACGGGAATGTCATATATGAGAACACCAACTATTTCATGTCAAGCATACTTGGAAAGCACCTATCTAGCCACTCAAAAAACATGCCCGATTTAAAGTATTGTGAATAACAACGAAAAAAGTAAGCACATCACAACATACTGATGCCAAGAGCAAACACTCTGCTGTCTACCATCAAACTCACTTTACTAAAACATTTAATTGTACTCATTTTGTTCAAACTAGTAGCACAGGTTCAATGAGGAGTGTTTCAACATGCTGCACACGACACTTCTTCAATATTAATATTTTCATTGGTGCTTTTCTTTTAGATGCAGTCACAATGAGGTTTAATTGTATTATAAATGAAAACTGTGTATCAGAAACTGAATCTGCAATAATCGTGACTATTATACATCTTGAAAGACAAAAACTAAAAAATTTCAGAGCCCTTCTACTACTGTGAAGATGGAAGCCAGCGAAGCTGTGACTATGGTGGGTCTGCTATATTGAATATTGCTATACACTATAGACCACTTACAACGTAACCGTTTATAGTGCAGGACCAGATATAGTACGGTCTTTTCAAACTCCCGTTAATTTTCCCATAGCACTCCATGTATACGCATACCGCTTACAGTGCAGCCGCGTGAGACGAAATACCGGTTATAATGCGGCTTCCGCGGGAAAATCTCGCCGACAAGGGCGGCAGCAAGCACGCTTCCCAACAAGGTGCGTGCTCTCGGCCGACGTGTGCATTATTCAATGCAATCAAACTCTCGTTAATTTGGACTTATTTGGCCGCACATCAGTTAATTCGGACTACTTTCGGAGCTCGAGGAGCGCCGCAAATGTGCGACGCAAAAGAGCAAGAACGGCGCTAGCGTCCAACCGAAACGAAGTGGCGGAGTCCGTATCGCCACGGCCATCAGTTTAAAACGTACGTGAATGACAGCAATGCCGGTACGCTTCGAGCCTATTTGTGTCTTTAAAGCCTGTATGCTTGTGTTTACCGCTGCGCATAACACCGCGTTGGCCACAGGCTTTCATAACTGCGTGGTCGTCGTCCACGATTGCATCGATAGCGGCCGTGGTTTCTCCGCAGCGGTTGCGGCGAACAGTAGTTTCTTTTTTACTCGGTACGCGCGCGAGTCGGCCGCGTGCCAAAAAAAACTGCGTAGTCGCCATCGATGATCGCATAGATAGCGACCGCGGTTTCGACTGCAGTTGCAGCGAACGGTAGTTAATTCGTCCAGACTTGGTGCGTGCGTCGGGCACATGCCTTCAGCACCGCAAAGTCGCTGTTCATAATCGCGTCGATAGCGGTCACGGTTTTTTCCGCAGCGGTTGCGGCAAACTGTTGTTTCGTTTTGACTCGGTGCAAAGCTATCGAACTTAAAGAGCGCCAGCTACATTGCGATTATGTTTTCACCAGCTCACTGGCAAAAACGTAATCGCGATGTGTGCGCGATAGTACAAAGCGTGTCTACATGCTTGGTCTACATGTTTTGCATACGTGCAGGGCTTGAAAATAGTTGTTTTGGTTATAGTGCGGTAGCGCTTATAGTGTAGATATTCGAGACTCCAGCGACTTACGTTATAAGCGGTCTACACTGTAGTAAATTTATATATTGTTACGTGTAGCTGATGCCCAAGGCTATTTACAATTTATTTACACGGAAGCCAACGGAGGCCAAGATGGCGACGCTATATCAAGCGGGAACACGTCGTCTTCCTCCTCTTCAGTGCAGCCACACTGTGGCAGCTGTTCCGTATCATCACCCCCGGCAGTAGAAGCACCATCCCGGTGCTTAAGCTACACATCCGCGGTGAAAGGTGTGTGATATGGCTTTAGTCTCGCTACGTGAACAATGTCACTTGCAGCTGACAACGACGCTGAGGGGTCGGGGAGGATGATTTCAAATGTGACATCGGTAACTTGTTAGACCACATGGTATAGACCAACGTAACTCGACAGCAGCTTTTCGGAAAGGCTCACACGGCGGATGGGTGACCAGAGAAGCACCAGAGAACCCGGAGAAAAGTGCACGTCACGATGGCGGCAATCATAGAGGCATCTCTGATGCTCCTGTGAGGCCTCGAGACGGGTGCGGGTGAGCTGCTACGCATGGTCAGCGCGTGCAATTGCGTCGTGGGCGTATTCAGTAGCTGAACTCCAAGGGCAATGCGGGTTCTCGGCCGTATAGAAGATAGAATGGTGAATAGCCGGCGGTGTCGTGACGCGATGAATTACATGCGAACGTCACATATGGTAAATGAAGATCCCAGTTGTAGTGGTCGGCCACAACGTACTTCAAAAGCATGTCGGTGATGGTCCTGTTGAGGCGCTGCGTGAGACCTCAACAGGTGTCTGTGGGTGGTAGGACGTGCTGAATTTGTGCTTTGTCGAGCAGGAGCAGAGGATGTCCTCGACGACTGCTGAGAGAAAGCTACGGCCACAGTCAGTGAGTAATTGGCGCGGAGCACCGTGCACTAAAATGAGGTCGTAGAGTAGAAAGTCAGCGACATCGGTAGCGCAACTTGTTGGGAGGGCTCTTGTGATTGCGTACCGCTTAGCATAAACGGTAGCGACGGCGACCCATTTATTTCCGGAAACCGAGAGAGGAAATGGCCCAAATGACTCCAGCTGGTCGATGAGGGCTCATAACGAAGGATCGCGGCGTAGCTCGTTGCCGATTTGAAGCAACTGGGACACAGAGAAAATGGAAGCGATGGCATCCGCATCTGCCGGTTCTTCCACTGGGTAGTGGGACAAACAATCTGCATCCTGGTGCAAGCGTTTCATCTTATGTACCACGGAGAAGGTATATTCTTGCAGGCGTAAAGCTCAGCGAGCGAGACGTCCCGTGGGGTCCTTGAGCGATGATAGCCAGCAGAGAGCGTGGTAATCAACGATGACACAGAATGGGTGTCCTTACAAGTATGGATGAAACTTCACAACTGCCCACACAAGAGCGAGGCACTCGCGCTCTGTGATTTAATAATTGCGCTCGGCTCGGCGGGTGATAAAAGTTAGCTGGAGTAGGCTATAACGTGATCATGTCCACACTGGCGTTGTACTAACACCTGCTCCTATGCCATGACCACTGGCATCAGTTCGAACTTGTTGAGGCAGACGGGTCAAAGTGGGCCAGGATTGGAGGCATGGTAAGGAGAGTAGTGAGATGAGAAAATGATGTGGCATGATCAGAACCCCCAAGAAAACGGGACGTCTTTCTTCAAGAGGTCGGTAAGGGGGACGCGCAATGGTCACAAAATCCTTTACAAAGCACCGGAAATAGGAGCACAGCCCTACGAAACTATGAACGTCCGCTGTACACTTCGGGACAGGAAAATTCGTAACGGCGCGAATTTTTTCCGGATCAGGTCGCATGCCTCTGGCATCCACGAGGTGTCCAAGGACGGTGATTTGGCGGCGAGCGAAGTGACATTTTGAAGAGTTCAACTGGAGACTGGCCTGGCGGAACACGTCAAGAGTGGCTGAAAGACGATTGAGATGCATGTTGAATGTGGGCGAGAAAACGATGACATCATCCAGATATCACAAACAGGTGGACCCCTTGAATCCCTGAAGCAAAGAGTCCATCATTCGTTCGAAGGTGGCCCGCGCATTACAGAGACCGAAAGGCATCACCTTGAACTGATAAAAGACCGCCGAGGTAACAAATGCAGTCTTCTCTTGGTCCATGTCATCAACAGATATCTGCCAGTAGCCGGACCGGACCGTAAGTCGATAGAAATAGGTGGCACCGTACAGGCAGTCTAGAGCATCATCAATATGTGGCGAAGGGTAAACGTCCTTCTTTGTGATTTTGTTCAGGTGGCGATAAACTACACAAAAGTGCCAAGTTCCATTCTTGTTCTTGACAAGTATGATGGGAGAAGCCCAGGAACTACAGGAAGGCTCGATAATGTCCTTTTCAGGCATCTTTTTTACTTCCTGTTGTATAACTGCTCGTTCTGAAGCAGAAATACAATATGGACATCGTTGAATAGGGTTCACATCACCAGTATTTATGCGAAGGGTACACGACGGATGTTTTACCTAAGGGTCGACAGAGTAAAAATATGTCACGATGTTGTGACGGGGGCGAACGAGACTGACAGCGGGAGGGAGAAGGACAGTGGGAGTAGCGGGGTCGTGTCAGAAGTGTCGCAGGGTCAAATGAAGGGTCAGGGCATAAAAGAAGCGAATGAAAAGGACGAACTAGACTGGACGAGGGTGGTAGTCAGAAGAATAGCGTGTTGGAGAATTCCAGTGACTGCGGCAGTGGCGAGCGATATGCCCAATGCGTCGGCAGTTAAAACAGATCGGCTTGTCGTCCATGGCGCGCCATTCAGACAGGTTGCACTGTCTATAAGAGGAGTAAGAGGAGCGAGGTGGGAACGTGCGTGGAGAAAGAGGATAATCAATATTATCATTCTTGACTATATTGAGCGTCTTCGGCATGTTCGGACACCGGCATTGGACACCGGCATCTTGTTCTCGCCCGACGCAATGTCGAAGTACTGCGTTTGCTGCGCCAAGTCCACCCCATCGTCACAGACTAGCGTATGAGCCACAGTGTTAATAGCCACAGCACACTGCACGGCATTGTCAGGATCCTGGAAGATGTGTTTAAATGAGCGTTCGTCCAATAGCGAGTCCACAGGAAAACTGCTGATAACAGCACTAGCGCGATCTCTTTGTCACGAGACAAAGGGGCACAACCATTTATGGAACGTGTTGCCACCGAGTATCGCAATACTTGTGAAAGAGGCATTGGCGGTAGCGAGGGGTATAACAATGGGCCATCCATCATTCGTTTTGACACCTGTGCTAAGGCACAACTGGCAGGAAACCACCACGTACAAGGAGCCAAACCACCACACACATGGAGCCAAATCAAATGCTGATGATGACAGTTCTTTCTACACGCAGACACAATCCCAGGGAGCCTAGCCTTTAACAGCTTCGCTGTAAAACGTTGACAAATAAAACTTAATTATGTTCTGCTAATGAATGATTCAAGCAAAATTAGCTAGCATTAGTTCTAAAATTTATTTATATAGTGCATCACATTGTAAGAGGTCAGGCTATCCAAATAATTGCTGACAGCTCAACAAAGCTCTTGAGAGCATAGAGTTTCTCACTATATTACCTAGAGGAAAAATTAGCGCTGCTGCACTATGGTATCCATGGGAATGCCGGTACATTGTGACTTCGGATTGGCATTGTTCTCGGAGAACCAGAAAGTCTTTAAGACGCGCCTGGTTAGCACCGTTCCACCTGTCACAATGATTCATTTTCTGCTAAAACAGAATGTAAAAAGATGCTTTAGCTTTATACTACACAAAAACATGTTTTTTTATTTTGATTTTGAGGACTTACTATAGGATGTACAATTATATGAAGCGTAAAAAGTATCAGCTGGTCGCTAAAGTTGGAGGGTAGACGACAAGATTCTCGCTCGCTTTGGAATAACTTGCCATCTGTTCTTGCTTTTCTTCGCTTCATTCTGCATTGTAGGTGAGTAAACTTTATTGAGATGTAATATGGGTGAATAAAAGCCTTTTATGTAGATTTTATGTTAAGAACGCAGTTTTTATGTGCAGCCATAACCACGTTTTAGATGAAGCCTCGTAGTAACATCAGCCAACACAAGCCTCGCAGACACGATATCCCATCATTCCTATGACAGCACATCACCCTTTAAGAAACTCGCATAGACGGTGGTGCCAGATTACCCTTCTAGGTGTCATAGTGAGAAACTATGCTTGAGACCAAGTCAAGACAAGGTACCTGTGTGGTAGCTTAATGTCAGTAGCCAATGTAGAACAATGCTACAGTGACGATGAGGAATCAGACTGTAGCACAGCAGCGAGTCACTAAACTAACCTCTTTATTGGGTAAACCTGTGCTCACAAAAAACAAGTTACACTCGGGCAGAACGATAGTGACGAGCACATGCGTCGGTTGTCAAAATCTGATCCATGGGTAGATGCGTCGGCTATTTGTACATGACTTGGCGTAGATTCTAGCGTAATCGCTGGTGCTCATGTGCCTTCGATAAAGTACAACACTATTCGCATCATGCTTGCAGCTTGATTACACAAGGTTTGACGACAAAATAGACAGCAGATGTAATGGGCGCCAACAATTCAGAATGTTCCAATAGATGCAGGTAACCTTCAACATTTACCTTTGACATTACCTTAGACATTTGTTAGCTGGTGAAATGTGGTCACCGAAAAAATATAAACAAGTAAGCACGTCAATATAAAATTTTGCTACCATAGTTCAAAATGCATTTGATGATGTTACAGAATCCAGCCAAAAGTAGATGTTAACAATGCAATGTTTTAATGTATGATCTTTGCTAAAACTTCTGACCATACTCCACAAGTGATAATATGAGTCAATGAGTCCTTAACACTGTAGCACGCCATGCATTCAGAACTCAGGCAAAGCGAAGAGGAACACTCTCTCTCTTAATCTCCAGGACTTTGGAGCAACAAATGTTCCACAATGGTCCCAGTGTGTGTCCCAATGACATGACTAATCCTGCAAGCAGTGTTTCCAAAACTTTTAACAAACATTGTAGAGCCTTTGTCGAAAGAGACAGAGCCATTAGAGTGCGAGTGTTTCCAAGTCTATAGAATGCACCAAGAGTTGTGCCAATGTAACAACACATGATCAGAAGCTTGGAGGCCACGAGAGCTTGTCTCACTCTGTATAGGTTTCAAGTGGTACATGATTGATTTGACTGATTCTTGTGGTTTAATGTTCTGAAGCAACACTGGCGCTATGACAGACACCTTAGGAGGGGACTCTGGATTACTTTTGACCATCTGGGATTCTTTATAGTGCAACTAAATTTAAGTACACGAGCTTTCTCACACTGGTGACCACGAATAAAACCCACGACCTCAGGCTGAGCAACAGATCATCATAACCACTGCGGTAGATGTTTTCAAGTGGTGCAAATGCAACAGAATGTTAACCAGACACCTACAATTAGCTGCATTTGACAAAGGCTGCATAAGCAGTAGCAGCAGTGGATTCTAAAGAGCCATGCGAAATAAGGCGTGTAACGACATTGGCAGCGAGATACACTCTCCTCTGTATTATGCAAGATTAAACAAAAGCTCATTTCTGTTACTAGGGCGAGTATGATTACCTGTTAACAGGCGAGTCCAGCCTGATTGTTGTCAGTGGTGACCTCATGTTCTTTAAGTCCCAGATCTTAACCGTGCGGTCATCGCTTCCTGACACAACCTTGTCTGCCGATGCAAATACGGCAGAGGTGACAGCCCTGTAGACAAAATCATTTATGGACACCTTATGACTGGTGAAGTGACGCAGTAAAAATTTCGCGTTAGATTTAGTATGCAAGAAAAGGACAAAAGCCAGTAATAAAAGCATAACCTTGGCCGTCTTCCCAAACAAGACCTATAAAGGGTAAATAAGTGAAGCTGCACTATGTATAACTTGCTGCCCCAATCTCATTACTAGTACATTTTTAGTTGAACTGAATTACTCACTCTCAACCCCATTCCCATTGACAACAATAATAAAAGCCTGAAAAATGTGAAATCTAAAAACTTTCAATTTACCAAAAGAGCAGTGTTTCAATTACCCAGGGTTAAAACGCATTGAAAACACCTCTAGCAAAAATTCTAATAAAAGTTTGTATTAGTCTAATACAGTTTTGTATTAGTTGTATAAGTTTTGTATTAGACCAATAGAAATTTCTATTAGACGTACTGACTTACCTATAAGACCAATAGGCCCTGTGTATTAGACTTATTAGTCTTATACAAACAGTGTTACGTGTCTACTAGTATCTCTATTATACAGGTTGTTGCTGGTCTGATACAACATGTATTGCTGGATTCCACAGCTCTTGTTTGCTGGTGAAAGTTGATGAAAAAAATAGACTAGCGGACCGCTCGCTTGCATGGAGAGGCGTTTCTATTTAATCACTGAATAATTAAAAATTCTGTTGTACAATTGTGCAGCAGACTGCATTCGCACGTTTGCATTAGTTTCAGCGCACTAAGCTAGTGAAACTGGCCATCTCTCGGCGACATACACAAAAGCGACGTGCGCCTACATGGTCTTGCCAATTTTGCTTCACTGAGCCTCGTCGCGATGAGTCGTTGAGGAAACAGCTAGTGTTTACAGCACACCGAACACTTCCCCACAAAAAAAAAAAAAAAAAAAATGAACAACCAGCCGTAATCTACAAGACAGAATCACGGTGCCCGGTCAGCTTACGAACGACGACGACGGTGCAATAGCAGCAACCTTATTTGTTTGCAGCTGAAGTTTCGTCAGTGTTGTATTTACTGTTGAAGTGCGCATAAAGTAAATGTTAAACTTTTAACCTAAATTGCTAACTTGATAGCGCATATAAAAGGCCGTAATATTTATTGACATCAAAGAGCAGTATCGCAGAGAAGGGAACACGGCGGGCGGGAAGGACATAAAACTGTGACCATAGTCAGCTGTAGTTGCGCACAGCACGTGTGCCATGGCAGCTGCCATGTCAAGGCGAGGTGTGCGTGTTAGTGAATGAACAATGTGTTTTTAAGGAACCCATGGCGTTAGCGCCTGTGCAATCTCATTCGTGCAGTAGTATATTGGATAGTTTTATCTATGGCTGCTGTTAATACTTCAAAACAACGCAAGGCAACTGTTTTACCCCTGTCCTTCGGGGCTTTGTGGATCTATCAGCGTGCTTCAATGTGCAGCGTTTTCCCCGGCGCCGATTTACCATTTCGAGGTAATTATACTTCTTATTTATGCTACTGTAGTACAGTATGAAGTGTTTTCTTCTTTTTTTTATCCTGACGGTGAACGTAACCACAGTGTCGTCGGGCCGATTGCTGTGTGCGTTGCAGCAATAACATGGCTGTTTCCGACAAGGCTGTGCAAGATTTCTGTCTAGAGTTCCTTATATCTGTCTACAGTTTCGATGGAACACACATCTTATATTGATTTTGTGTGCTTTATAATTGTCCTGTCATGTCAGGTAGCGTCATTTTTTATTATGATAAACATTTTGAGCTAACATATATCAACTGTTCTAAAATATTGGCGAGCCACATTATTCTAATTTGGAAGCAAATATTGCCAGCTTAAACGTTTAGTGGTAGAACTAGCACCACTGCTTTCAACTGTTTCTATATGTGTGTATTTTTGTGCCTAGTTTTTTTTAACCACTTCCTCAAAAGGACGTCCTCTGGTCGAAGTCAACGAAAAGCTCTCAATCAAGATTGCTGACCTGATGAAGATCTCGAAAGAGGAATCTGTAAAAAAACATGCTGTGCTAATAAATGCTTCTAGCAATTTACCTGTTTTTCGTTATCTGGTGCATTGCAACATTTTCTTTCACAGCAATAGACCTATCAGACTAACAATAATAGGCCTATTAGACTAATACACTAATAGGCATATTAGACTATTACACTAATAGACCTACTAGACTAATACACTAATAGACCTACTAGACTAATAGGCCTATTAGACTAATACACCAATATCTATTAGACTAATACACTAATAGACCTAATAGACTGTATTAGTGTCAATAACCTAATAGGCTATTAGTTTTTGTATTAGAATTTTTGCTAGGGACAGCAAGCCCAGCCAAGATTTTGAGACTTGTGTCAACCGAGATTCTTGAATTATTAGAGTGAATTATTGAGAGGCAAATCCAAGCAAGTAGACAGACATGTTATGCCCTTTCCAGAGGCAGTCTACCCTTCTTCAAAATTTAATTTTTAGTTGTTTCACGTTACATATTGAAACTTAACAGCTACACATAACCTGTCCCTCTTGTTTACTTCACGCTGAACCTATAGTCATGAATAATAAACAAGCCTAAATATAAACATTTTAGTACAGACAAGCAAAAGCTAAGGCTTGTGTCAACTATTCAGTAATGAGAGCTGGTTGTGCTACCACAGAAAGGAGGATCGCTCGATCTGTGCACAGCTGACCCTTCCATGAAACTTCCGTTCAGTCGACATGGGGCAGGGAATGATCCAAGGTAAACAATAAAGGAGCCCTTATTCTGGTTCTCTATACTGACTGCTGACACAACCATAGCTTTTGCTGCACTGCCCGGAGCTGGTGAGATCGAGTGTAGAGCAAATGCAAGAACCTGCAATAAACAAAACAAACAAAAAGAAAGGTACGGAGGAGCGGTTTAAAGAAGAGTTGCTCACTCTGTGTGGCCCTGAAACACGCTGACCGAGTGTATTGGCTCCCTGAAGTCCCACAGCCGAAACGTCGTGTCCTTGGAGGACGTCACCACCAGACGCTGCGTCGGATGTGCACTGGTGTGGGTCAATTCTTGGTCGTGGCCTGCTCACCAGAGGCACGCAGAAGAAGCAGAGAAAAAGAGACTGGTGTTGGAAAAATCAATACAGCAGATCATAAACAGAAAGTCTCTAACAATCTGAGCAACCGAGAGCTAGTGCTTGCAGTCATAAAAAATTGCCACATTTGCATTGGAAGAATTTGCGACATGTCTAGCATATTATATAACCCTATTAACTGACGATGACTGATAGCGTTTAATGATGCAAGGGCACCTTCATCCTTCTACACAAGCTTGAAAAGGTTAGAATAATGTTTCTTCTTTTTTCTACATTGTTCCCTTCTCTTTTTACAGCAGTGCAATCCAGTGTTCTTAATTAGCTGGACAATTGTGTAATTAACGTGTTAGCATTAGTGAACTCATGCAAACGAAAACCTGTCTGTTGGCTTGTGTATGGCAAAAGAGTGGAGAGGAATGAAGCGGAGAGGAGACCGACGCACGTGGAAGGGGAGGAAGCACATGACATCACACAAGAGAGGAAGCAGGCTGCGGGGAGTGGAGCACAGGTGCAGCGTGGCTGGAGAGAGGAGGAAGCACGCGTCATACGTCATGCACTCCCTACCCAAGGGAGCACCGCACCATCTGGTGCAGAGCCAATGAAAGAGATGAGGGGGTGGCGGTGCAGCACGCTGGAATGCAGCTCATACAGTTGGTGCTCGGCCGTCAGTAGATGCACTTTGCTCACCGGAAAGTCCGGACACATGTCACACGCTTAGATAATTGCATTAGCGGCTGCATTTGTGTTCTATGTGCTGTATAGTTAAAGGTAACAATGAACACTGCACCTTCTACGAGTGGTACGAGTTGTCCTGCACAAGAGTGTCGACAGAAGAATGCCAAGGCTATGCAACGCAGAGTCTAGCACGTCTCATCAGTTCGTGCAAAACGGAAACGTGCAATAAGGGAAAAACAGGGGAAAATTAATACCAATGAATTACTGTCGCAAGAATCCCACTGATAGCCTTCAAATTGTTTTTTGATATAGATCAGTATTTCTCTAATGGATCAACTGCTATGGTCATCACATGCTACAAGAACTTCTACTTGGGGATTGCAATATGACTAAGTAGGTGAATGTACAAAACCCAATTTTAAATGGGAATGGGCTTTCAAACACAGCTTAACATTACATTACAAGCACTAAGTAAAATTAAATAGCAACAGGTTTTCAAATAAAAATGAATTGTGGGGCTTAATGTCTCAAAACTGCGCAATGCTTTACAAGGGATCCCATAGTGGGAAGCTTCGGATTAATTTTGACCACCTGGGATTCCTTATTGTGCACACCTAAACCTAAATAAGTACGTGAGTGTTCTTGCATTTCCCTCTCATTCAAATGAGGCTGTTGCAGCCAGTAATCAAACCTGTTATCTTGGTCTGAGAATGGCGTTTCTAGCATAACTGAATTTACATTGCCCTTTTTGCAAAACACTGAAAAACTTGTAGGTGACCAGCTAAGCTACATGAAACTCACCAACAAGCTGAATGACAAGCTCTCCCTTCTCAACGTCGTAGACGTTGGCTGTGCGATCCCAGGATGCAGTGATCACCTGGTCCCCACCCGACAACCAGTCGGATGCTATCACAACACTGCTATGGCCCGTCAGCTCAGTCAAAGGGCTTTTCATTACAAGAACATTGCTTGCAGAGTCAATATCTGTAAAGAAAGACACAAACTAATAATGACTACCTGAATGATGAATTAACACAGTTTCCTTGACAACAACATTACCAAATGGCTGTGCTTACCATCCTCCTTCTCCGAAAGGTCAACCTCGTCTTCAGATGAATGTCCTTTCTGCAAAGAGATTGAAATACGGTAATTGTCAAGTGAATCTATTCAAAAGAAGCAGTCACTGACATATATAGGTAAAGCCCTTGTAAGAAATGAAGCCACTAGGAGCATAAATCATGTTGAACCCTGGTGGCATGGCATTGTGCCCACATAATTCCTGGTGCTAAATAGATGTGTGGGGTAAGGATGAGTTTGCCTGCCTGCCCAGAGTTTTAAAGCAGTGGCGATACAACAGAAGACCCACTAGACATCCTGGAGTCAGCTGTGATCATGTGTGCAGTGGCTTCATTTTTTCTGATCAACACCGTGCATGGGTGCTACATGGGTTTGGTGTTCAATACAGATAAACAACAGACACTGTTTTAAGAGCACCAAGACGTCAGGGTGAATCGCAATAGTGGTTGAAGAGACCATATGAAGTCCTATGTTCAAAGTTCGGATACAGTGTCCACTACTACTGCCGCATGATGTCAGTAGCCCCTGTTACGATTCCCTTAGAGCTGCGATAGCCAGATCACGTGTATAGTGAATTCCGATTCACGTTGAGCGACCATGCTCGGACCACGTGAAAACGCATGGTGATCGGCGTGACTAACGATCTCGCTCGTCAAGATGAATAGGCGTGTCAGTCGCGAGGGTCAGAGACAAAACCTGTCGTCCAGTCCTCAACCTTGCTCCCCCGCAGAGGACGTTCACCTGGCTCCGGTCTCCTACAATTTATGCTAATCTTGCTCCCCCCCCCCCAAGGACGATCACTCGGCTCCGGTCTCCTACCATTTATGCTAACCTATGGATTGCCCTGGCCTGCAGTAGGGGAGAAGAAGGAAGAAAGTGCCCGGATGGTGGAGGGTATAAGAAGGCCAGCCAGCAGCCACGTGGAGAACACTTTTGCTCTGCCCTTGCGTGCTGGGGCATCCATGCTGAACTTTTCTTGTATGTTGTTCTTTGGAGCACACTGCTCACCCGTAACGATGTATTAAACTCTGTTACTTGTTTTTACGTCGCCTCGTCTAGCCTGCTGGACCCTCTGATGGTCAACCTGGTTCGAGCTCCAAGCAGACGCTGTTGAAGGTACCCCCAAACTTCGGCCCATAACACCCCAAATACCTAGAAATTCTATGCTATCTCACAGATATCCTTTTCAAAATAAATTAGCAATAGCCAGTGCTGATCTTATATGCCGTAAAATACAGGAACCTGCTTTGTACAATGCTTAACAAGTGAAGTGCAATCAGTATATCCGTACAAGGTCCAACATATAATTTTTCATAGGCTGAATTTGATGCCTAAAAATTCTGATGCAGAGCCCGTACCAGCATTTTTGTTATGCTGGAGGAAGTTTCCAGTACTTTACTGTACTGTACCGTACTAAGTAATCCTTACACAATCATTTTACTATTTTCTTCATACGAATATACTCTCCGTAGCCAGAAATAAATGTGAACAAGTTGTTTTAATTTTCACTGATGTGGAATGGTGTTTGGGCTTTGCGGAGATATCTGAGCGTTGTGTCTGGCTGTCCTTCGGGATATGAGGGCCTCATTGACAGATGCGACGCTATCAAGTGCTCTTCACACTTGTCATTTCTCGCAGCCGAGGAGTGTCAGTCAGTCACCTGGGACTGATGGATGAGCAATTAGTCCCCAGACTGCAATGGGTCATCGGCCTCGTCCGTAGCTAAAACTGGCAACGTTGCTCTTGGTGTGTTTCGTGAAGCACCAGCGCCCGCCCGAACTACAACGAGGCCCGGCGCCGACTGTGATGCGCCAACCTGGAGCCCCTTCCGAGACATCAGCCACTGCCCTCCCTAGAAAATGGTGGCTTCCGCGAACTGACCGCCACGGAGAGGCAACTAATTCTTGCAAGGGGCCAGCATCAAGTATTCCCGTGGGAACGACATCACCGTTTGGTTCCCAAGGTGTCAACCGCTGCCTGTGTGCGGGGGCGATCAGGCAAGTATGGAGGCGGAGCCCGGCGGGAAACAATGGCACAACATGGGCGGGATATGGCAAACTGGTCGAAGGTGGTCATTGGCTAAGAACTAAAGTACATTCCCTCGTCGAGTGAAAGAGGGAAACCAAAGGGATAAAAAGTGCAACTTGAGTGTTTTCAACACTCTGAGATGTAAACGCTAGAACATGCAAATATGTTGGAGCATTTAGACGGTTCCAATATCATGGAGCCCTTCTTTTAAAATATGTACATTTGTATATAAATCTATTTTCTGATCTCACTGGACCTCTCTTTCTCCCTGCACCTGGCACGGCACCAGACATGGAACCTTCGTGGCCTTTCGGACCTCGGCTTTCGCAACAGCGTCGACCCTAGTACAATACATGGCCAACAGTGGTGCACTGGGTAGCTTTTAACTGCCAGTAAATGTTAAACGAGAGCTGCTAGCATTAATGAGTGATTCACATGCTCTTCACTGTCCCCCAAATGACAACGCACTGCTGGATGCAGTGCATACCGAAGGTCGAGCGCTAAATTTACATGTTTCATTCGTTGAGGACCCTGCACTGCACCACAATGCACTAATTAGCTAAAGCTCACACATTCATTGTAGCATGCAATAACTCACAGTGGTAGATTGCACCATTTTGTCAACCAATCACAAGGCATCAGAAAGCAAGCAGTCAAGACACACACTGATCAGGGCAATTTGAAATGAAAATAGGACCACACTGTTACATCAGTTACAACCCTCTCAACAGACCCATACAATGAATGATGGATTGGAAAACAACAGGTACAATGTTGTGAGACAGGTGAATGTAGCTTATATCCTGGTGAAGATTAAAGGGAAAAAGAGGAGTTGGGAACATTGTGTAATTCACATATTGATGAATGGGTGCCAAGGAAGAAAAATGCCATCAGCAGAGGCTTAGATGGATGGACAAGTATTAAGAAATTTGCAGATACAGGATGGAGTTTGTTGATGCAGTACAGGGTTGATTGGACACCAATGGGAAGGTGCATTTGTCCTGTAATGGACCTTAAGTGTTATGATGATGATGATGATAATGACAATGTTGATGATGATATTAGGTGATATTAGTTGATGGCATAAGAAACATATGCAAAGCTTTGCTGTAAATAAAAAAAAAAGCTCTGCTAAAAAAAATGAAAACGAGAGAGTGAGCTTACCACTAAATCCAGAGCAGCAGCTGCTGATGTGGCAGCCCTCCAGATGTGGGCGCTCTGGTCTCCCGAGGCTGTCACGAGCAGGTCTTGTGTTGGGTGGAAGCGCACAGAGTTCACTGAACCCTCATGTCCCGCATACTGCACAATGCACTGGCCTGTCTGAATGTCCCAAAGCCTGGCAGTATGGTCTGTAAAGTTAAGAGTATGAAGGGAAAAGAAAAATAAGACGTGAGGAGACAAAAGGGCTTGATATTGTCACATTTGCCTACAATTCTTCGCGTCAAGACACTGCCGGTTATTCCCTGTTCTTTATGTTGTTCGGCTGAGAACCCACATTGCCACTGGACATATCCCTTCCATCCGCCGCAGCAGAGATCAGCGAATATGCACTTGACGCCATTAGCAGAGCAGCCCAAGCACGCGAAATTGTCCATGTTCGCCTCCTGACCTCCCAGAGAACCAACAGCGTTTGTACAATCGTCAACACCAAAATGTCCACTTCCACCTCGATCTCTGGTACTCCTCCTGTGGTCCCCGACACATCACGTTGGCCTGTCACAAAAACTCCTATCTCGGTACACAGGTCCATATCGAGCGCTGCATGCCGTGACTCCAGTTACTTATGAAATCGCCCCAGTCAATACCAATGCCTCATCTGCCCCGAATTTTACTTACGTTGTGCACGTCGCACGCCTCAAACGTTATTACTCTCCTGTTACCGCCAATATTTAGACGCACCGGGACGGTGCTTCTGCCGTCGGGGATAATGATACATGCATATTGCGTGTTTCTTGCGGACGATGCACATGGGTACCTTGACGAAGAAGACGAACTGCTGCTTGCTCTCGACCTGTCAGCTGAACTGGTCAGCGCTGCAGTTGCCTTTTGTAAATATACTTTGTAAATAGTCTCCAGTGCTTAATCCTTTGTTCGTTTAACAATATTGATATTTATTGCTTTTTAACATTAAGGAGAAGTGGGCCAAGCTTTCCAACTGTGTATTTTCCCTTTCATATTTCTGCACAAGTCATACCTAATAAGGCAAGAGACAAGAGAATCCTACCCTCTCCTTTTTTTTATACCTTTGTGGCTTATGATCCTGCTATAAGTGCCAGAATAATGTAATGATTCTACTCCAATGTAATTCCTTTTCGTGTTTTGCCATTGGCAAGAGCGGCACTTCTCCCAGGTTCCCAATGGGATCAGCCAGCCCTGTACGGTGTATAATAAAAGTGGCATAGAACTGAGCAAAAGGAATCGCTACATTACACCGGCCATGTGTTCTGTTTGTGATGCCCCATATTTCTTTATTCTGCCGTGTTATGCTTATGCCCTTACGCAAAACCGGCTCACAATATAAGCTTTTTCTCCTTCATGATTTCTGTAGCATCTTCTGCACATACTGCAATAGCTCGGGTCATGGCGTGGCCTGCATTCGATACACTGATGTGACTGGTGTACATGTCAGTGATGTGTGGCATAGAATTTGCTACAAAAATTACCAGACGGAGGAGATCCATGGCATTAGTGACTATGGGAGCTGAAAATATAGTGGGTTTGGCCAGCATGGGATTGGTGGGCAGTGCATAGATTTTCCTAAAATTTGTCCTTCTGGCTTCATACAGATTTGTGACCTTGCAAATTGATCATTTTCAACAAAATATTGTCTTATAAATGCAACAATTTGCAATTATTTGCATGTGCACAGCAACTTACTTGCCTTGCTATACTTAGAAAATGGTGACTGCTTGGAAACTTATAAAGTGTGATGAAGAAGACGTGCAACATGTTCTGCAGATGATGCACACCACCAGCAGTAGCAGCATCGTGATCGCTTTGCAAAAGACGACGCCGAAGTTACCGCTAAGAGCGCTGCCCGACGTAACTGTTTAGCCGCCCGTTCTGTGCCAGTCTATCCGAAGGACCTACATCTACGCCTGCATCAATAAACCTCATTTCAAAAGTATGAAAAATAATGCCACAAGAATGACTAAAACCACTAGTACGAATATCAGACAAATCCACGAACTACCCATCGTTCCAATGGTAGCTGAACAATCAGAGCATCAGAGTTCTCTCTAGCAATTTTTTGTAGAAAACTCTATGGTGTGTGGTAGCACATGACCACCGCCTACATTTTCCATGATGTAACATGTGGCCTGTTTCTAACACAGACACATGCTGCTCTCAGTGTTTTCCCTGAAATATTCACATAATAATTTAATGACTTGGGCCGGTATTTTGTAACAATGCGTTGTGCTTTATTCTATACTAGTCTTATCATCCACCGCTCACGGCCGGCTGACCCCGTCGATAACGCGAGCGGACCGTTGCTCTGACCAATGACCAAGCACGAAAAGGCATTAGCATCGGAAAGGCATCACTACAAAATACCAGCCTTGGTGCACTTCAGGGACATCAAGGCGCCATACTATTTTTAACTGGTTCAGCAACGATCCACTGAAGAAAAAAAAATACATGATCAAATTTTGGGTCAGTCATTGATGCTTGTTCTAAATTTAAAAAATGACAGTCACTTAAGTATCGTCACGTGATTTGAATGTGAAAGCATTATGACTTCTCTAATTGATTGGTTACATCCATGATACGCGATGTCATACATTGTCATGTGCCCTTCACAACTCTACCTTAGTCCACCTTGCTATAGTTTGTACTAACCTTAATCCACCTTATTCCACTTTAATTCACCTTAATCACTTTACTCTACCTTAAGTCACCTTACTATAAACTGTTCTAACTTTATTTCTGTACTACTACTGATGTCATACAAGACGCTAATGACCTCACTGATGATGTTGATCTTTGGTACCACGCGTTGCCTACAACATCACCTTTTCTGCCTCATAGGACATACAATGTTTTCGCATTAATAAAGAGCAAGAGAAAGAATGCATTACGGTATGAGGCATGTGGTGCACCTGAAAGGAGTAATCTGCAAACAGAGAAAAGAAAGGGGAGGGGGGGGAGTGGCGGCACCTCCACCACCACAAGTGCAGTAGGCCTAAAAACTAGAAAGACGGAAGGCATTCTTTGAAATACTGACCTGCAGATGCTGTTGCAATGACCAAAAGGCCCGAGCGTGATGTGCTGACCTCCCAGACTCCATCACGATGGCCAAAGTAGCTCACAGCCAGTTGACAGCTGAGGGTGGATGTTTTGAAGCTGGAGACAATGCGACTGGTGGAAGCCTTCAGCTTGTATGTGCTCTTTATTTTCTGTGACAGCTGGCTTGCTGCAAAATGAGAAACAAGAAGAAAGGCATTGTCAAGAAAGCATATCTACTTTTACTAATCAAAAGAGTTTCAGTGCACATTTAATTAAGAGATTTGTGGTGGGGCACCATAAATATTTCACCTGACAAAATACTAGCAGGTGGCAAAGAATGTAGACAGCATCGACGTTAACTGAATTTGATGACAAGAGTACTCAGCGGTTATAAAGATCAATTAAAACTCAGTTGCATCCCTCGCTATTGAATCTATTGAATCAATAATGTAGGTGAAAATCTGCTGGCTCCCAACACGTACCAAGGCGTACAGCGATGACGCGAGATTTCTTCCTCACAAACTCCTGCACAACCTGAAGCGAGCTCAACCTCTGTGCACTCCAGATATGAGGGAAAGCCTTCAGCCTCCTCGAGGGCAAGGGCAGGCGAAGTGAGCACTAAGAATACACGCAGGAAATAAAATGAAGAAATCTAATGCTCAGTTTTCTTTTTTTTAACTATTATTCTTGACAGGAAACGAAACAGGAAAGGTTGAGATCACAAAGCATCACATAGAGTAACCCCTGTTGGAGTTGGGGTCGTGGCCTCGCCAGCAGTTGTCAGAGTTGGAGTCGGGCATATCCAAAGTGGTAGCTGGCCCATGCCGTCGTCCGCCTCATCCACGCTGACGCTGACGACGTTGTTGAAGGGAGGAACAGGCTCTCATCGAGAACGAAGAGTATTGGGTTTATTTACAGTATTTACATGAGAAGTATGAGAACGAGACGTTACGTCTCATCAGTCTAGCATGACTGGGTTGAAGCACATTAGATCGAAGCACTGGCTACATCTCAGGGCAGATGGGAGAACACTCTCGATGGCCCCCAAAGTGCGCTTAAAATCCCTCTTTGTCCAAGCTGCGGAGCGTCGAGAGTCACCGAAGGGTCCACCTTGAGGGCGAGGGTGCGCATAATCCCCCGGCGCCTTCGTTTCCCGACCACATTCGGTGAAGTGCCCGAGGGCACACACTGCTGACTCCCCCACACAAAGGTGGGAACACCCGTAGACAGGTAGATTCGCGCCTGACTTGAACCATAGCCTCCTCGATAGAGTTTATCAAGGAGGCTATGCTTAAACTGACGCGCCTGTTGTTCCTGGAATGACCAGCCATCGACGGGTTTGTTTGTAGAACGACCTTGGCGGCCGGCTGGTCTGTCGAGCGGCCGTGAGAAAGCGTCGTAATAGTGGCGCTTTTCCAAGTCTCCTCTTCCTAGTGTCGTGGTCGGCGCCCGGGTGACACGCATTCTTTGAAAGGTGTAGAGGCATGGTGTGCCCGCTGATCTTTCCCGGCGGGACGTTTTTCAGCCTCCCGAAGCGATTCGTCGCATGCAATCAGGAGATACTTCCAAGATCGCTGCCCCCGCTGGTTGCCGAACGTAACACCCCGCGCTGCTAAACTGCAGCTCACCTGTCTGCAATGGCTTTCACCTCTGCACGACGTCGCATAGCGCTAGTTCGTATTATAGCATCAACCATATTTCTGTGAGAATGACTTAAGAAATCGACTACAGCGTTTATTTGTGGCCGCTTCAAACGGTTCTACCAAGAGCAAGTACAGACCGCAGACCGCTAAGCCGGCAAGGCTTATTTGCAAACACATTTTCGAACCTGTGCAAAGCAAAACTTTCGTGGAGCGGTTAAATGAATGGTTTATAAGGTTGCTTAAGTCCCTACTACTTTTAGTCGAGTTAGAGCATTACTGCAAGATTACGTGATTATATTAAGTGCGCTACGGGGGTTCCGTCATCCTATTGTTCACGTCTGTTAGGCGCACCATAGGTGATTGTGTAGACCGGAGAGCCTCGGAAACGTTAAAGATAACCGTTAAGTTTCCTCCAGACGCAATAAGCCGTTGTTTGCGAGCATAGGCCGCCGCGAGCAGTTCTCGCCGTTAATACGTACGCCGTGCGGATTAGTGATGAAATCGCGCCCACGTAATTAAGCCTCTGAACAACGCGCCATATGCGCGCGCGCTATCTGCCCCGTTGCGCAGACCTCGGGTCCACTCCACGGCACACACGACGAGCGCACGGCTGCGGGTCACGGTCAGGTCATTCGCGGCGCTCATATCGACCGTGCACACCATGTACGGTAAACAATGCCCAGGCCGGCTTCTGCCCCCCCCCCCCCCCCCCCCCCCTCGTTCCTCCTCTGCCAACTGTTCTGCTCCCACGCAGAAAACGCTCTACGTTTGATTCCTCATTGCAGGAAGCGACGAACCGAGCGACCCGTGCGTCTCTCATCTCCGAACAATCAACGCCGCACATTTAACTCTCCAACTTCCGCGCAGCGTAGCGAAAGCTATGCAAAACCAGTAAACAGAACTAGAAGGAGAGCTCCATCAATTGGTCCGCCTCCGATCGCGCGACGCCGACTGAACTGAAATCGCACGGAAGGATTAGTAGCGCACAATGAGCGAGCCCGTCTTACTTTCTCTCGAACGTGCAGCGGGATCTCGTTACTGATTGGCTGGCACAATCCCTAGGCTTCGCTGCACTGCACTGCACGGAATTGGTGCGCTTCACCGGCGGCGTGAAGCGAGGGTGGGTGGCGCGTGCGACCTTGGGCGCCGCTTAGACAATGGGGGCTCTCCCAGACAGGTAGTGCGCGAAACAGAATTGAGGAGAGAGAAAAGAAGCGAGGGAAGTGAAGCTTTACGACTCAATATAATAACTGAACATCAATCAAATCAAGCCTGCTAGCACGCACCTTTCCACTCCTCATGCGGAGTGTGGAAGGGTGGCTGGTTGCAGTGTAGGCGAAGACCGACCGACCGACCGACCGACCGCGCGCGCGCGCGCGCTATCGGACGTGGGCCATCTAGACCGGCCGCGCGTTGAGAAGGGTTGCAGGGTCGGTTGCGACGCATTAAATTAAGCGAACGACCGCATAAGGGGGGAGAGCGAGAAAATAACAAAACAAAAACAATACGAGTTACGGGCAAGGACGTCGTTCTATGCACGTACTCCATCAAGTAACAGTCGTCTACGCCAGGCAACAACAACCCAGCTGGGTCAATAAACTTCGCGACAAACGTTGGCGCGCTGATCCATATATATACATATATATAGCTCACTGGCAAGCAAACCGGGTCCCGTCGAAAGTCGATTTCCCTCTTCAATTTAGAACGGAAAGTACAGGGTAAAAGAAAATTGTGAGACAGTGACCAATGGTATACCGAGAAATGTGCGACGGTAGAGAGATTAAAAGCGAGAGAGAGAGAGAGAAGGCAGAAAACTTACTCGCGCGGCAAGTGAGCCCGCGAAAACAGGACGGCAGAATATATAGACACGCCGTTAAGCGGCCAACTGATCGATAGGAAACCGGACATACACACAATGGCCGATAAGATTACCTCTGTAGGTGCGCGCAGAGATTGTCCTCGTACATAATACGCGTTCGAAAGATACCCTGTATGCCAATACATCGTCCTGGCGGTTTCTTTCCTTTCGTGTCGCTCCGATAAACTGCAGACGGACAGAATTTTTTGTCTCCATATTTCGCGTTCGTCGATATAAGCGGAGGAGAAACGACGCCCCACTGATAAGGAGCAGACATATACACCGGGGCAACGTGAAAATCGCGACGTTTATCGCGCCTGAAGGTCGCGAGAGCCGTCGTATTACACGAGGCGTTCACACAATAGCTCGGCGACTGTAAAGCTCATTCACCACACTAGGCCGACGCGACACCGATTTTAGTCTGCCAACTGTTGGCGACAGCGTTTTTCTTCATTTAAGCCGTTGGCCACAGCGTTTTCCGTCCTGTAAACTGCTGTCGCCAACAGCCGGCAGACAGACCAAAATCGGTGTCGTGTCGGCCCAGTGAAAATGAGCCTTAATCGACACCGCTTAAGAACACGTCTGGTGCTAGTCTCTGACCGACGGTGAGAGACTTTCAAACTTTATTCTAACTAATTTACTTTCTAACGAGCGGACGATGTTTACGCCTTCAGTTCTGTCCGAGGAAATTCATTGATTCGTTCCGTAATAAAAACGTGCTGCAATGGCACAAATGTTCGTTTTAGATAATAATATTGCTACGCGCTATTCCCGCGCACTGAAGTACGCATCCTGCCGAGCATGGAAGAATGCGCCAGAAAGACGATGAAGACGACGATCGGGGTAGCGCTCGTGTTGTTGTTCTGCCATCTTGCCTGCAGCCGTCTCTCTCTGTATATATCTTGTAAATACAATTTCACATCCCTTTTGGCTACTCTCATCCCCGTGGCGATATTAAAAAAAAAAAGGAGGGGGGGGGGGGGGATAGTGAAGTAAGTTGTATCCGAAGTATAAGCTATAACCGATCATATGCAACAACTTTAACAGCGGTTCTCAGAACAATTTCCCCATCGTTTCGCCTTATCGCTTCCCGCATGACCAACGTGTTTCGAAAATGTAAATCAGCCCGCGCGAATATCGCTGGCCAGCCGAATATAACTTGTCTCAGAAGCAGAGATCTATAAAGCGGTACAACGGGCATCGTTTAATAATTTTACATTGACAATATATTCTTTAAATACACCAATTTCGTTGTTTGTTGATCATTGGAAGAGAAAATGAAGGTCAAGTTCTTTCCTTTACAACGCGCCGGAAAGTCGGTGTGACGTCACAAATTTCAAAGGATCTTCTCGGATTCGAGCCGTTGTAGATCAGTGAGAGCCGTGAAACTTGCAAAGTTCGGTCTTTCGAGCTTTTATATGATCTTGCAATAAAAAACAATCAACTATAGCTCCGAGCTGAAAACGTCAAAATCTATGACGTCACGGCGAGAAAGTGCGGAACCTTCAAAGTGGCTTCGCCATACATCTTTCACCTCCACCTCCCTCCGCAAGTGTCGACTAAGTGGACTGTCTATTTCAGCGCGCGCTGAATGGATAGAGATTGAGAGCTGGCGGTGACGTTTAGCGCTTGCTCTACCGACTTCGAGCTATATCCAATCAGTGCACGCTGAAATGGACAGCCCACTTAGTCGACACTTACAAAATACCCCCCCTCTCTCTCTCTCACTGTCAAAGCGGCTTTTCTTGCAAGGGTAATCTAATACAACTCCACTTATATATTTTTTTTTCTTTAGCGTCCCGTTAACCGATACGTCTACAGTTTGATGCAACGAGCGGTACAACGGTGAGTAAACTGTAAAATAATTTACACCCTTAAAAGAGAATAAAGGTGTAATTTTTACAGTGTACGACCGATTTTCCCTCTTGTTTCGTCTTAGGCCACTTCCTGCATTAACCAGCCATTTCCAGAACTGCAAAACAGATCTCGCGCGATTCTACCTGGACACGAAAACCGAATTCGGGGAGCAAAATAACCCGGCTCTCAGTGATGCACTTGCTCAAACAGCTAATAATAATAAAAACATGGCTTCAGAGGAGTGGTGCGATCTCGCCGTATACTTATTGGCTTTCACGGGCACCAACCGTGTAAGGAATACTGATTGACGGGGGTTATCATTAAGGGCGCATGCAGTTCGATAGAGGGGCGCGACTTTAGCACTGCAGCGCCGTTGCGAAAGAAAATGGCGTTGCTTTCCACCCCAACCGCGGTGCCCCAACTTTTGATAAGAAAATGTTTCTTGGTCTCGGAGCCTGCGGAGTGCGCAGGACGAAACGAAGACAAAGAATTAACAGTCTGATCAGACTTGGAAAAATAAATGCACGAGGCTTCGTGCAGCTCCACAAAAGCTCAAACGCCATTCCCTGTCGAGGAACAATAAAAACAACTGATTTGCCTTTATTTCAGGCCACCGAGAGTACATTCAAACAACAACGAAAAACGCATTTAGATGTTTTTGAAGTGGCACGTAATTAGCATAGTAATGATTTAGTAACTGCTTTTCGAGCTATCCACAATTCAATCGTGATGTCAGTCCATGGAGTATAGGTCAGAAACAGATTAAGACTTAAAGATTGACTCCAACCAAATAAGGAAATTTACTAGCCTGACGTTTCGGAACCAATTCGGCTCCTTTCTTCAGGGGATATTCTTCGGAGGTGGCGGTGTGCCGCTTTTAAAAGGTCCGTCGTAACAAAGGAGAGGAAGGGGGAGAGAGCGTAAGGTGCGGAGACACTTGGCAGGGCACCTGTTCTAGACAGACAAAATAGGTGGTGGGGGTGGGGTGGGGGACGGTCTTCGGCGTCGCTGGCCGGCTGGGTTGACCGATGCTGGGCGCCCTTTAGTCGCGGGAATGCCGACCAGCGCACATACAGATCGCCGCCCACAACCAGCCCTGTCTGCCGTTCTCGTTCTCTCGACCTTTATCGTCTACGAAGGATACAGTGCACTGAAAACGTTAGCCCTCCCTAGCCATTTATTGACCAGTGTTGCCTAGAGGCAACATACCAGATTAAAAAAAAAAAAATTCTCACCCAGTTTCAGCATTAAGTACGAAGTTCCTGGCTAAATACCTTCGGCCAACACCGAATGGCAGGCAGCAAGCATCATTTATTGGTTTAGAGCAGGAACATTGGATGAGGAAGAAGAAGTTTGGCACGCGACTCACTGTTTTTTGAAAACGAGGTCAGAGAAGAAAAGCCGATGCAAGGTATCTGGCTGCAGTGGTGTCACACATGTGATGTAAAGCAAATGCGATGTACACCTATGGTTCACATATGATGAGAGCTGTCAGTACAAATTGAAAACGAAGCCTTAGGTGCCTTGGGGTAAAGCCCACTTCCAATTTCCCGCTTGGGGTTTTCCCCCTATTACAGAAAAAAATTGTACAAAATATATTTTTTTTTCTTTTTGTTATTTACGCCTAGTCTTGATGTGCTTTGCACATTTAGATATAAAAATAATATTTTTTCTGGCTATTTATATGTCTCGTCCTTAAAGGGCTAGACGCGTTAAACCAACAGTGGGTTTTCTGGCTCCCTTTCCACTCGGCCCCACCAATATACACACTCGGGGCGAACTGTTTATCTCCGGAAAAGTAAGGTCCGCTTCACCGAAACTCCCAAGGACAAACAAACTCGCGAGCTGGCAGACGAAACAAGCGGCGCGGCGCACAAGGCGCGCCAAGTCGCCGGCCCCGGAAACAATGACAAAACTGCAGTGCACGATGGATAGATACATCGACGACGGCAGAAGAGCAGTTGGGCAATAATTGCCCGCACTACCGTAGCCGCACTGCGGCGCAGGCCCGTTTATTTGTTCCCGATCGGCCCACCGTCTTCCTTCGGGAAGACCATATACCTTCGACGACCGCGCCATGGGGACGAGAGCCCAGTTTACTTTTTTTTTTTTTTTTTTCATTCCTTGGCAAAATATTTTCCTTTCTTTCGCCGCCGACAAGTAACGGGCCAACGAGTTACAAATCCGTTTGCTTTGACTGCCCGCCACCGGAGCCTGCTAAAGCGATACAATATAGCAGTCAAAGAAAGGGCGGCTCGGCATTGGTCAGAAAAACAGCTCAGATGGGCCGCCCTCACCGAACAAGTCTCAAACGCAACCTTTGTAAAGGGACACTAAAGAAAAACACTAAATCAGTTTGAAGTGACGACATATTCTTCTAAAACTCTATTTTTTGTTAATTTTGCACTGAGAGATAGCTTAATAGGGGAAAACAGAATAAAGGGCAAACTTCCTTTTAAAAACATTCTCGCTTCGAAACCCCATGCGCGGGTATATATAGGTGAGGGTGACATCACGGATTTCAAGGTATATTCTCGGATTTGGACTGTTGCACATCGAACGTTCTCGAAACTTAGCAAGTTGTGTTTAGCACCTTTGGAATACCGCTCAGTCCTTCCTTATCGATAAAAAAGAAAATTAACTAGGCCCGAGTAGGCGCCGTCTGCATGCATGACGTCACGCTGAGCAGGTGCGGGAACTTCACGGCGACGTCGCCACCCATCCCTCGTGTTTTACGTCTTTTATGGCCCACCAAGCTATACTCTAAATTAGTATTAGTAAGGCAATTAAGTTTTTTTTTTCTTTTTTTATTAGTGCAACTTATGCATTTCTTTAGGGTCCCTTCAAGCAAGAGCTTAAATACTGCGTCGACTTTCCAAGCCTAATAGCATTAAAAAGAAGTGAAAAAAAAAACTGTTTTGGTTTAAGCTTGCGACTAAAAGCGGTTGCAATAGCAAGTCTCGCTTGCGCACCATGCCGCTAACGAAGGTGTTCTTGCTCATCAATTGCTGCTTGAGGTGCACGTTGTCAGTTGCGTAATCAGGATTTTTGTTTAATTATTTTTTTTTTGGGGGGGGGGGGGGGGGGCAGGCACTTGACCGGGAACGGGGAGGGAGAGCTGGACCACCGCCTCCTGGATACCACTAGGCCGGTGCACTTCGATCCATGGCGTCATGCTACCTTCCCGACTACCATAGAATCTGATGGGGATGGTCCTGAGCACGGTGTAAGAAGGTAGGTGATCCGACGGCGGCGCGAGGCGCGGACACTTAGTGTGACTCTACGCGCGCTGCTGCCGCAAGGGGCAGCACCTGTTCTGAGGGCCACTTTTTCGCACGCTTTGCTGGCGCTTCTATGGGCACGCGCGGCAGAGGTGCTTTATTTCGATGCATATATGTCGTTCGCCTGCCTAAAGCGACTCTATTTGATTGGAGGAACGTCCCTTTATATATCCGCCGACATTTCGATTGACTCCGATGCGGCTTGCAGCGGCAAGCGCAGCGCGCCGTCTGCTCGAGCAGACGACGCGTCTCTCTCGAGTCAGAAATGAAAGTATTTTGACAGTAAGTGGCATGAAACCTTCTACCTGCTCAGGATTTGGCGTCTGAATAACGAAAAACTGCATATCTTTAGGTCTGGATGCTTAAATGCTGACGGAGGTCGTAAATTATCCACTCTTGTGCCGCTGCTCCAAGGCCTCCTGAACACTTGCTGCCCCTAGCGGCGGCGCTTACTTCCGGTCACACGAAGTGGCCGCTCTCTCGCCGTAGCGCGGGCGCGCCGTCGGAGCACCTATCTTCTTACACCATGGTCCTGAGTAAGCCGCAGTGAATTTGACGTCACCGCTTTCGTCACGCTGGGCTTGGCAATGGAAATTTCGGTCCAAGTAGCATGGCGTCATAAAGCAGAGTCCACAGGCCTGCTATCTATAGGAGGCGTTGGCTGGGCAGGCGCCATATACTAAGTACAGCGAACGAAAGTTCGCTCGTAACTTCCTACTAGACAGTTACTGGGGCAGCAGCGGTTACCGTCCTTCGTATTCCTTACATACACATATGTACATAACTAAATACAAAACCACTCAAGAGTCGCCTACCTCTACAGTACCAAATATTAGTCGCCAACCAACGAACCATTTTTTGATGGATCGGCTGCTGGGGCGTTTCGAAACTTCACGATACAAGGGCTCTTCTGGGCAAATGAGGCAAGAATCTAGCGGAAACGGAAAACTGAAGGAGAAGGGTCAGATAAGGGTCAGAGAGAAGGGGTCGTGCGGTGCCCGGCGGCGGTGCAGCATTGCGCGAAAAAGGCCCTATAATGCCGCTGGTGGGCTACAGAAGAGGGTCGGTGAAAAAAAATGAAGGGAAGAGGGGGTCGCGCCAGAGCGTCGCAGAGGCACATACGCGCGTCGCCGAAAGGAACCTGCGGCCCCCTTGCGTCTGTATCTGATCGGGTTAATAAGGCAGGACACGGCTCCGATCGAAGCCACTTGGCCGACGGCCTGGGGCCGGCGGGCTCCTTTCCGGCCACGGTCATTACGAGAGGCACGGAGAGAACGCGGTTGCACCACCGCGCAGGTGAGCGCGCGCTGCTATGCGACGAAAGGAAGCTGCTGCAAAAGGCTGCAGAGCATGCGCGGTTTGCTGCGGTCACACACACAAACAAGCAAACAAACAAACCAACAAGCGCGCGCGCGGGCAGCAATACGTGGTTTCACGTTCGTTTCGCCGCCACTTTATCCGCCGACCCTTTCTTTCTCTGTCGGCTAAACAATAGGCCAACTTACTTTCTAGCTGTTGCGAGAGCAAAGGCCAGACGAAATTGGGCGGCGAAGTAGAGGCACCCGGGCCCCAGGTAACGAGACAAGAATGGTGCAACCGAAAGAAGGCTGAAAGCGCGGCGCCACGGTATAACTGTATAATGACGCGCGCGACCTATACCGAAAATTGGGACATGCTATCGCACCGCGCGGCGACAGGCTCGGCCACCGGCACGACGCACGTCCTTAAATTCCGTTCGCTTTTGACACAACTCGAGCGGGAGAGATAGAACGACGGTGCCGGGCGCAGTCAACAAGGGCGCGACAAGCACCACGTTACAAGGGACACACACATTGTGCTCGACTAGTTGTAACACGTACGCCTTGTGTAACGCTCCAACCAGTGCAGCTGCTCGAAAAGAAGAAGGCGATGAACGAGTGTCACAGGCACGAAACAACAGCGTTGGCGCCCGACAAAATCGAATGCGCCGGCCATCGCGAGCGAACGACGATACAATCACCGCAGCGTGAAACGAATTGCGTAGTGACGCGACAGCACGCTGAGACGTCAGCACGAAACCGGTGCTGTCCGCTCAGAACGATCCTGTTTAGTGCTCCAGTTGTATCATGAGTGTGCTAGGTTATAAGCGATGATCTATCTGTCTATCTATCTGTCGGTCCAGATAGCGATGATCTGTCTATCTGTCGGTCCAGATAGCGATGATCTGTCTATCTGTCGGTCCAGATAGCGATGATCTGTCTATCTGTCGGTCCAGATAGCGATGATCCGTCCGTCCGTCCGTCCGTCCGTCCGTCTGTCTGTCTGTCTGTCTGTCTGTCTGAAACTGTGTTCAGTGCAGCAAATCTTATTAAAGCACTGAATGCAGTGAACTGATAATACATTGCCCTTCTATGACACATTTTTAGACGCAACGCATAAAAAGTTCCCACTGTACTGTACTCAAAGAAGCGCAAAGCACCACTTTTTTTTTATTACAGTTCTCTGTCAAATTCAAAATAGTTATTAGGTTCAGTTAAACAAGGTACGCCACCATTAGTGACAGCGCAATGGCAGGATCGCCATGTGGCCTCACACAGCTGTCCTTGCACGATTACATGCATGAGAGCGATACAAAAAAGTTCCAATTGTTTATTTGGGTCATACTTATTACGTTGTTTTCTTTATTTAAGCGGACACTAATGGCTGCCACCTCCCGTCAAAACAACAATGTTATCATGACTCCCTGCGTCTAGCGAGTGCAGTGTTACGCATGATTCTGTAGTAATGCTCTATTTCCGCTTCCCTTTTGTAGCAGCGAATCAAAGTGCCAAGGCGCCAAAATTCACTTGCGAGGCTAATTATTTCTGCGTAGACGGATATCTCAATAATAGAAGGACACCTCAGGAACAGCTAAGGATGGTTTCTTATAAGTTATAACCGCCAAGCGGCACTCGTGGAATTAAGATCAAGCGTATCCTGCGATGTTATACGAATGACTAAATTTATTTATTTCCTACTGCTGAGTGATGTTGACGCCACCTCGTTCATGCTTTGTGGTATCAGAAATATTGTGCAATGATCTACACATCGCGTGCGGACAAATCGCTAAAACGCTGCATTCAGATCTCGCAGCGACCACTTAATTCGTTTAAAACGACACCAAATGTTTTTTTTTTTTTTTCCTGTGTGCGTGCGTGCGTGTGTGTCGTGCTTGATGAACAAAGCGGTAAAACAAATCAAAATTATTGGGACAAACGGGGAGCGCGACGACAACACATCGCGCACGTTCGACGGGTACGGTCACTGATCGTATTGCTGCGCAATGACTACAACGCAAGGTCAAATGCTGCTTTGCATCCTAAAAAAAAAAAAATGCATATCAGAATTTAGCACTGCGCTACAACGACGGAACGGCATGGTTCAGACAATGTCCGCCAGGCGGCGACTAAGTTCGTCTCGCGGCCAATACGTATTGCCTAGAGTGTACTAGACAATGGTCGAGTGGGCCGAACGGCGCTCTGCCGCTGAGGCGCCGCGTGTGGAAAAATAGTGCGAGGGCGCTGCGAGCGAACTGGATTGGGGCGGAGACGCGCTCCGCGGCATATTCAACGTACTTTCGCTGCGGGCGCCGAGGCCGATTGCGCGTAGTACGCTCTTAAAATAGTGCTTTATTTCAACTGCAAATTTATGTTTACACCATTTTCCCAAACATATATATTTGAGGCATGGATTATACAACGCGACGTCTTCAATTTTGCTGTCGTTGTCAAGCGCGTCGTCTGCTAGCGAGCGCGCGTTCGCTACGCGGACGCTGGCGGACGCCCAGTTTTTCTCTCAGAACCTATGTGCAGTACATTTTTTAATGGTTTAGTTGCTTCGGTGCGCCCATGACTCTTGACGGCCTGTACCAAATGTAGTTTTAGCCATGTGAACTGCTGTTTTTACCACTGTCCTCTAAAAGTAACTGGTATCTCCGCACCATGAAGGCTACGTAAGAAAAATTTTATTATTGATATCGTGTCATTTTACACGCGCTTCTTGTTGGTGGATATTGATCAGGGCCAATGATCGAAGAAAACAGTATTAGAGCGAAATAAACCAGATTTATTAACTGCGTGGCGCGATGAATGACTAATAATGTATTTCTAGGTAATTAAATCAAATGGCACATAGACATATATATTTACGATATATATAGGTAAGGGAAAAAATAACAAATCTTCCAAATGCAATAATTGAAATGAAGAAGTGAGAACTCGCGACTGGAATAAGCGCACGTGTTTGCAGTAACAAACTCACTTATTAGTAAATACTGGAAATAAAACTCTCATTCGCAGCAATAATATTCATAGCAGGCAAAACCAATATATATATATATATATATATATATATATATATTAAGTGTGTGTGTGTGTGTGTGTGTGTGTGTCATTGATATACTGTACGACGCCGAATAGTCATTTCCGTTCGAATGTAACGCATGACAGTACTATTGAAATCTCAAAGGTGAGTGACCGCATGCAAGTGAGGACTGTTATTCCGAATGATTTTGCTGCCGGAGAGTCGTGCCTGATGCGTAGAGGCGCAGTTCATGGGATAATTAACGGACGGGTGTTAACAAGTCCTGCTTAACAAGTTCTTAGCTCTCATTCAATATAAACGCCCCGTTTTGGGGCAGCCTGTAAATCTGCTAACTTGATTCAGACAAGGAAAACTTTGTTTGACAGTCTCACCATGTTTGTAACCCATTAAAACTGGGTGCCCCATGTGGTACGTACACTTATCTTCTTCAACGAACGCAACAGATCTACACATATCTCTGCGTGTATGTGAGACATGCCGTTCCTTTAATTGTTTCATTAGGGTCGTTATGATAGTGCACCGGATAACTGAACGCGGCCGTTTATAATATACAAGCTGCGGAGTTGAGCGGTCATACATTTGGTAACGGCATTACATTTATGCATGAAATATAGGATAAGCGTAACATGTTTTTCTCGGAAATCAGACTCTAGAATAATTTATGGTGTTTACACCACCAGAAATAAGCCGAAGAACGCAGCCGCCTGCTTCTTTCTTTTTTTAATATAAGCAAATTCTTCGGTTTTACGCGGCAAAACCACGATATGATAATGAGGCGCCCTTTCTTTTTTTTTTCTTTTTTGAAGTATCGACTGGAAAAAAAAATTCCACGTACGGCTTACGGCCAAAGATTAGCATATAGAATGGCTAACTATAAAACCGTTTTCGGCGCTCGAGGTCCGACTGCAATAAATAACCCCGTACCAATTACTCCGCATTCTGTTACGCGAGAAAGGCGGAAACTTGAATGGAATGTTGCACTGCAGTTTACTCTTTTTTTTTAATCTATATCAATGCTTCCCGTAAATCTAAGTACAAGGCGCCGGATGGGGCAGATATGCTTTACTTGTTTGAAGCGGCAAGCAGGAAGGTTACATATATGTTGCTTCGTCTGCATTTCGCAAGACCTACTGATAGAAAACTATATGCGTAACAAGACACACGAGAGATGCATGCTGCTTGGAGAACGAGGAAAGTATTTTTTCTCCAAAGGGAACCATACAATAACATAGTGGAATGAAAGCCGACACTGCGGCCGCAATGCACGCGTAATCATCGAGCGGCATTAGAAAATAATAAAAAATAAATAAATAAGAGAAAGAAAGGGAATTTATTCGTAAGGCATATCTACATGTCATATGCAATTATGAACGCCGTTTGATTGGTCTGAACGCAAATACCAGCGCGCGAAGTTGTACGAATGACCCTGCCGAGCAGTATCGCCAGCAGTTTCCAACGGCGCGACCTTGATGCGGCCCAATCCACTTCGACCGCAGCGCCGCCCCAGTATTTTTCTACGTCGGGCGCCTCACTGCAAAGCATGCGCCGCCCCAGCCGCTCGTCCCACTCGACCATATTCTAGTACACTCTAGTATTGCCGTCCGCGTCTCTGGTAACCCAGTACTCCGTCAAGGGTAATATGTTATGCGGACGAAATAGACTCTCTATTACGGTTTGCACGAAACTTTTTCACCCGTTCGTAAACTAGCGGTGGTTAAAAAAAAAAAAAAAAAAAACTTCGCTCCTGCAAGCGACGCCATGTGCAGTCTGCCTTCAAAGTTTACGGGACGCTGGATTACTGAACGTGCTTAATATTTTCGCAGCTTGGGCACGCAGTCTGGTATCCGGATTTACAGCTTGTACTAGCTAGTACATTCGAACAACATACTGTTGTACGGTTTGACTGGCTACGACCAGAAACTGCCGAGAACTGCCGCTTTCTCAGATACTGCGGCCCGTTTAATTCTGACGTCGACTACGCACGAAAACGACAGAGCGCCACAAATAAAGCCTTCGCCAGCGGCGTTTCCTCAAGGAAAAGGAAGGACTCGCAGCAAGAACGAGAAACGCGGACCGCCCCTCGACAATGGACGAACCCTTGAACGGCACGACCACAGTATTATACGTATACGTATACAACCGAGCCGAGGGTACCAATTAGCCGCGTCCCAGTTCGGGGGACAGCAAGACAGTCCCAGTTCTCGCTTCCGCGTGAGGCAAGCCGGAGAAGCGAAGTGCGAAACAAAGCGTATACGAGAGATCATGGGCCAGATCCCCGTTTCGCTGGCAAGATCTCTCTCCGAGCCGGACCGCGTCGTTATAGTTCTGTCATTGTGGCCTTTTTCAGCGTATTCGGCTGACTCCGAGTGGCACGGCCGCACGAACACTACGTTCGATATCCGCTCTCCGCCCCGAAGGTCAGCTATACCAGTCTTCTACGTAATAATGAAACGCTCTTTTCATCTGCAGCGAACTTTGTCGCTGAGGTACTCTTTCATTTATTTTTCTTTCCTGCAAAAACGTCGCTACACCAACGTTCAAGATCCAGTACAATCTGCCAAATAATTTAGCGAATCGGCAAGAAATCCGGTCAAAGAAAAATGTCGTCCGAATTCTTCAAAAGAAGACTATCCATTGAATTCAAGCACATTTTCGCAGCTATAAACAAGCATAAAAATACGCTAAATCTAGTGGTAAATCCACTAAATATAGCGGAAAATCCACTAAATTGACGTGACTGCCTCGCGCAAACCGGGGAGTCGACGCCCCGTGCTGTCTCGTGTGATGTCACGATTCGTCGTCGCCTGTTCGTACGAACGATTCCTACGTAAATTAAAGGTACGCTTCGTCAAAAAAAGCGCCACTAAGCATAAGGGTGCCAAGCTGACAGTTATTGCCCCATCTGACTGCCACTTAGGTGAGTAAGCTCACCCTCTTAGCAAACTTGGCCCAATTTATAGAGCTTTTTCGCAGAGCAGTTTACTCTAGGGAATCGAGATGGCGCTTTCGGAGGCGCGCCGTACGTTGCCTCGGCGAAAGCGCACCGAATACGAAACCGTATTACCGCTCCTGCCATGTTTCAGTGCCATCCGCTGTCGGAGATGCAATTGGGTTTTGGCTCACGCACTGTGCTTCATTCATGCTGCAAAATGTGGAGCGGTGGATTGAAGCCGTGTGCACTATTTGACTACAAAACAGCGACTGGCATATTAAGGAATGGAATGAATCTGTGTGGCCAAGTCCACGGACCGCTGCTGCATAAGGACTGCCTGTATTGCCGGTCTTTAGCGATGCACGGCTTTCCTCGAGGATAAAAAAAAAAAAAAAAAAAAAAAAAATCACTCTTCCGCCAGCGCTGTATCGCTAACCTCCAAAGAAAGGACTTCAGCGCCGTAACGGCGGCAAGAGTGATACCGCTCGTTACTGGTGGATCCACACGACGGACTAAATCCGTTTTTTTCCGCGACGGACGGTCACGTGACTACGCGTCACGCATCACGTGACTACGCATCACGGATTCGCACCGTCCGCGCGTCGTCCGCGACCCCCACGGACGGAAAATGCCGAGCTATTTTTCGCATCCGGATTCTGGCAGTCAAATGCTGCGGATTTAGCCTACGATGCTCGATAAGTCTGGCAAGAAGCGCAACTTACAGCCTCTGAGATCCGCCTAGGCCGCCGCAACGTCTTCGAGGCCATGTTCAGCCAATAAAGCCACTCTAAGCCTACACGCCAAGAACTTGAGCATGGCTCTCGGAAACGGTGCCCAATCGTCACGAATACTTAGCGGTCGAACTTTTACTGCCGGAGAAGTAACATTACGCTTTCTCCGATGACCTCGTGGGAAAGTTAACTTGCGTGGATTAACGTACGTCCCGAATAACAATTCACGGAAGTCGAAGTCAGCACCTCCAGGATAATTTTCGGACCCCTAGGGCTCTTTAACAGGCATGCATTTAAAGCACGGTATACAAGACGTGGGAAACAAATGAGTTAACTTTAGCACAACGTGCTGCGCAGTGAGATCATGCACATACGCGCAACAGCAAGAACGGAGCACAATGAGTTGTGAATCTCATAAAGTGCTGCGCAGGCCACACTCAAATAGCCTAATTCGCGCTTAATCGTTCCCAACTCTGGTCGTCACACTGACCCTTCACGCAGAGACTGTTCCCTAATTGCTTCATAATTATGAGGAGTCGTGAATTAACTGTCAACATCTTTTCGAGTTCTAATGCGTTCGCAAGCGTCGGTGTCGCCACAAGCATATATGCTGACACCTAGCTGGGACCCCCAACCGACCACATTGCCTCGGCAGGCCAGTCCCATAATTAAGAAATCACACTGGCAAGCAGCAGGCAAGCAAATGTAGCAAAGTGGATTCGCCGCACGTCTTTGGCTTATGCCGTCTAATTTGTCATTTCAAGCACTGCTCAAAATTTACCGCGATTCCAAAAGTGTATGCTCTACCACTCCATCTTAACACTTATTTTTTAACGTCCCTTCACTGTGCGTGCCCTCATGGCTGACAGTGGGTCTTTTATTCGAGGTGCTACCTCGGATTTCGCTGCTGGCAGATAGAACACTGGCTGAATCAGTTTGCGGTCGTCAATAACATTTGTCTCGGTATTCAATTATTACCGGAAAACGAAGAACACACGTCGAGCAAAATTAATTAGGCCAGTACGTTTCCTTATTAAACTCACAGGTAGGTTCGAACTACTGATAAAGATCGCTGGGCTCATTGGTGTTTCGGACTTTTTATAGACGGCGTCACTTTTGCGACGTCCAAATATTCCTTTTTGTGGTCAGCTCTTGCCTTGTCTAACTGGCGTTGCCGTGGCCTTTCAATCGACCCGAGTATGTGCACCGCCGGCACACGCCTGATCCCCATGTCTGTCCCGAGGCCTGGCAGCGATTCTCCTATTAAAGACGAGCTTGCCTGCCATGCGCCGCTAATCCTGCCGTGATCCTTCCATCCAACCGGTGTTGTGGCACGGGAGGATTAGCGGCGGCCGACGGACGAACAGTTCATCCGGACCTCACTCCTGATTGGCTGGCGGAAAACACACACACTCGGTAAGCTAGGTCCAGTGTGGCACACCTTATACAACAAAAATCCGCAAAAACATCAGCGCGAAGAACTGCGGCAGGGCGACGCACATAAGAGATAAGGAAGCCGGTGAGAGGGACTCACCGGTCATGGACTCCCTCTTGGCCTTGGCCGTGGCCTTGGCCCCCGCGACGGCGGTGGAGGCGGGCTCCCCTGCCACGTGCGCGTCGACGGTCAACTCATGGGCGCCGCTGGCCGGCAGCAGGGAACAGGCGCCCAGCTGCTCGCTCAGCGTCTCCACCTTCTCCTTCACTGCACGCAACAAAAAGACACGACAGTGAGCCCACGTTGAGCAACACGCGCAGATCGTGCGCGACGCTGAGGCCGCCACCGCTGAGGCCGACGCTGAAGGGAAGGGAGTACACACACGCCTGCGCCTCGTCCGGCGGGTAATCTGATGCGACACCCTCGGTGTGCTATACTAATAGACTGAAGTATTAAAGCGCCAAACAGACGACACAAGGAGAGACACGGACGAGCGCTCGTCCGTGTCTCTCCTCGTGTCGTCTGTTTGGCGCTTTAATACTTCAGTAACGTGCACCACCTAGTCCAACAAAAAGTTCTGCTTGAATACTAATAGACGTTGTGAAATTCCGCCATATTGTCAGCTCTGACCGACTCAAAGGGCTGCTGTATATACGGCCGCCCTGAGAGATTTGAAACGCCAACATCGCGGAATTTGACAGCGTCCAGAATAGAACCCTCGGTCGAACGCTTTCGGGAATACTGGATCACTTTTGCGAGATTTCGCGTCACTCGGCATCGGACACGTCCCGTCCGCCGGTGCCGAGTCACGCGGAATCTCGCGAGAGTGATATATTGTTTCCGAGAGCGACCTAAGGCTCCTATCGTCTATGTAATGACGGTTACGACAGATATAGCATACGCCTGGAAACTCGGAAAGCACGGTTGAAGACGGCCCGAAGCAGCTAAGGCTAAACATTTTGCGAATTATAAGAGGCGAGTACAGAAGGAGAGTACACAGAGTACTCGTACGTACAGAGTCACTTTAAGGGGAGGCACGTCACTGATATTCACGCACGCATTCATGCACACGTATCAAAGGCCGGAAAGTGCTGACGACTGCGTTAGGCGTCATCAGGGCCAATTTTCATTATATGACGTGCAAAGTAGGCGAGTGTGAATCATCGCACGACTGGTGACTATACAAGAAAACGAATACGAGCAGTGGGTACGTGCGAGAAGGAATTGCATTAATTTTAGTTCCCAGTAATTAAACTACAGACGTCACCCACATATATATAACGTTTTCAAGCACTTGCTTTAGGAAACGTTCACAAATACAGTGTCCTTAGTTCCATTACCACGCGTTTCATTCGAGTCTCATCTTTACTGCCTTTCGTTTCCTCAAGGCTCCAAGAGCAGCAACAGTTTAATTGCTACGCTGCCACATGCAAAAGGACGCGCTTTTTCTTTATTATGTTTCTGTCGTCTGAAGGAAAGAAATCCCGCACAAATGTCGTCAGAACAACCAGGGCTTTTCGTCAAAGTTTCCATTTCAATCTCCACACAGAGTTCCAAACATGTACAGCTGTAAGCTACCCACTCACTCTGATTTACAGGATTCATATAGGGACACAAGGTGTGTTCTTCTCTGCAACTTGGTCAAAATAAAACAGACTTGTACACGTTTTAGGGAAAAAAAGTAAGCGATTACAATTACTTCATTCAATAATGTAATTAATTACAGCAATCAATTGCAATGCGAAGACGTGGGTTCGTTCCCCACCTGCGGACAGTTGTTTTTTCATGCGCTTTCATTTACAGTAATTTATCATTTCCTTATTCAATTAGTAAGTACGAGTAATTTCCCCTATGTTGTTCTTGGTGTCATTGTTTGTTGGCTTCTTATGATATATATATATCAGTGAAGTAAAGAGTAACAGGAGCCGGCACAGTAGTAGTTCAAAAAATAAAAGCACGTAGGAAAAACATAAGACTTTACTGACGTTTCGGCCGGAGTCCGGCCTTCATCAAGAGTGCTTGTACAAGCATACAGAGCTCAATTTATACCTTTTTGTCGTAAGGGTGAAAAGAGACAAGAAAAAATACAAAGTCAAAAAAGAAGAAAATACAAAGTAAAAAAAGAATACAACGAACACGTAAATGGAAACTTGCGCATCCACAGAGTGGAATTATTAAAACAAGTGAATACAACAAGGCTGTGAAAACAAGCTCGTAAATCGTGAGTAGCCCATGACCACAGGCGTGCACAGATTTCGTGTCGTCATGGATGTCAACTCGTACAATGACTCATGTCAAAGTCATCAAAACGACGGGCATGTACAGTGGTGCTATACAGGGGTACAAAGTTGGGCGTGCATGGAGTGGGATTACTGAAAACGTATTAACAAAAAGCATGCGGGCGTCACTGACAGGATTTAGTGGCGTCGTGAGTGCCGTGTGTTATATATATATATATATATATATATATATATATATATATATATATATATATATATATATATATATATATATATACGGGTCCCTTGCTTCCAATCTTGTTTTTTTAACTTGTTTTTCCTATCGCCCAACGACTTTTCGTCGAATATTCGACTGTGTTCCTCTGCAACTTATACATTTCCGCGAACAATGTAAGCTAACCTTATAGGCTGAGATTTTTCAGCCGACACCTAGCTCGTATTGTTCAGCCAAGTCAAGGGCCCAGAATGCACCGCGACAGTTAATTTATTCACAAGGCCGCTGACCCTGTGCGGCACTCTTTTTTACGGCGAAATAAGGATCGCATCACGTACTGATGAAAGAGGAGGAGGGGGCGGCGTTCAAAACAAAAGAAGCCGCGTTCTATAGCTCCGCCTTAGGTATAAATGCCACGACAGCTGAACAATAAGAACCCTCCCCCTCACTTCCTCCTCTCCGTAGCACGCGACACGAACGCAACAAAATTGCCTTCATTACGGCGCCACACGACGTGACTGCGCGCACGGGCGTAGTTTAACACGATAAGCGGAAATAATTGAGTATCTGGGTTACAAGGACAGAATCGATAACGTCGTGTGTGCATCGAGGAGCTATAGGAAACGCGACGCGTGAATAATACACCGCCCAGCCAGCCAACCAGCGCGCAAAGACTCTCTCGGAAGTTTTGCAGAGGGTTGCCAGGCGTGTGTGTGCGTGTATATATGACGTCAGCGTTGTACTGAAAAACAAAACAACGGGAGAAGGCCGCTTATCGAGTCGTATAAGAAGGGGTCATTGGAAGAGCAAAAATAAACAGGCGTGGCATCACCCGACTTGCGCACACTCCCGCCGGTCGTGAATATTTCATCGGATCGCAAAACCCCGGCAATAATAAATATCTCGCGCTTCAATGCGCACACGACTTTTGTCTATACTGCGCTGCGGGGCGTCGAAACACCTGCGTTCTCCTTCGTATAGCTCCACGCTCAAATGCCGTCGGCATCGCTTCGCCTTTATAACTAGGACAAGCGATAAACTTGCGATGCGACGTGTACCTGTTTATTAAGGGCATGGAGAAAGTAAACATGCGAACCTGACCTATATACATCAGGTGTGGGGGAAAGGGGAGATAATGAAAAAGACGAAGCCATGTGACAGATGGGTTCGCAAGTTGTGTGCAGTGAGTGGATGCAGCTGGAATTCAATGCGCAACGTCACACGAGAGACGTCACGTGAGAACGCACGTGAGTGCCCCATACGCAAAAACGGCTGTTGTAGATATCCAGCGTAACTATAGCTCCAGATGGAATGCTGCAGCGGTAAACGACAGCTGGCAGCTCACCTGTCACTCGACCACGACTGCGGCGATCTCGTTTATGAACTACTTATAAACAACGGATTCGGGAGGAACGGCATGTGAGAAGTTACACGACGAAGGCTGCAACTGAGCGCGCTGTATTGTTTTCTTTTTGCAATTGTTTCCTTTATGTCAGTGCGATATACGGGAAAACTCTCGTTTTGGCTCAAGACAGAAAAGCAATAGAGTTGGGTTGACAGTGGTCATGGAAGTTCACGCAATTTCCACAGGAATTCGCCACAACATTATTACCAAACGTAACAAGCTCCACACATGATACCGTCTCTCCAGAAGCCGCACACCATATAAAAAGGAACCCTCTCGTCAAATGCATTAGCGAACAAAGGCAGAAAAAAAAAAAGAGGACAAAATCAGCAACCTTGAACCAGCTGTGTAGCAGTCGGAACCTCTTCAATGGCTGGTTATAGTAAGCCTGCGAGTCTGCTGCGACTCCCAAGTCTCGGGTCAAAATGCCGACCCTGTACAAGGTGAAGTCGGAACACGGGAATTCATGAATTACGTCTGGGGTGGTATGTTGCGAAATTAGGAAGATTGGTAACTAACTCAATACAAAGTTCAAATGCAAAAACAAATGAATGGCCGAGTGAGTGAAAGTATAAGTAAGCGTTAATAGTGAGCTACCGCCGCAATACGTTGAACGTCGCGCAAGGTGTCTCGGGCATACAGCTTCCCGGAATTTGCGCTCCGCGCGCGATGTTGCAGAATGACCCAACCACCTGCAGAGCTACTGCGACATCATTGCAAGCGCACTTCCATAGCAATACCTCTGTACAAGACATAGCTTAGTGGTCAAGCCAAGCGCACGCGGGGAAAGCCCCGTCCGAATCGCAATAGCCGCGACAGGCAAGCCTTTGATATGTTTGATGCGGCCGCATTGTAATAGGGTTGTAACCGATGTGTTCCGAAGGGAAATCGCCTTGTCATGTGTACAGCGCTAGTATACCAACAGCTAACCAATAGACAAGTGGGTGTTTGACTATAGGGACCCCAAAGAGGATGAGTTATGAATGAATTGAGGATGACTACGAACCCTAGAGAGAGAAGAAGATGGGATGCTGATTGGATAGGGACTTACGTATACAAAAAATCCACGGCCTGGCTATGGCGGATGTCGCGTTGGAGTTAATTTTTTTACCGCCAGTGGTTTTCTTTAACCTTCACGTACGTTGTATTTGGTCATTACACTGAAAATGCGTCGTGGTGGCCAGTAATCCAACCTGGTGCTCATCAGCGGAATACCAAAGCCCAGACCGAGCCATGCACACAGAAGGATGCAGCTTGCACAACTTAGTTTGTCTAACCTATCGTAACCTAACTTCGCCTAAAAGAAGTTGCCTAAATAACCTACCTCGGTTGCAGCACCCAGGGCTAATCGTGGCGACATATCCGGAAAGTGGTCGTCACAGGGCGTAAACGTACAAACAAAACAAAGAAAGAAAGACAAACACAAAGTTGAATGCCACGTAGTTGAAACATATACCATGTTCCTTGTGCTGCGTTTATGGCATTTTGCTTTTCAACCACTGTATAGTTATGAATAAGAAGCACATATATACGAAATAATAAACAATGAAAACGGAGTTATGAGATCCTGCTTAGCTCGTCATATATGCAAGGCTCCGGATTTTTTTTTTTTTTTTTTTTTTTTTTTTTTTTTTTTTTTACATCCACCGCCAGCCACCTCGTCTTTGCGACTTGTTGTGGGGCTCCCCTACACGAGCGAGTGCCCCCCCCCCCCCCCCCCCCCCCCCCCTCTTCGCCTCTTTCTTTTCCGACCAGGATGAATTGACGAGGCGGCAGCCGCGTCGAGATCGGGGCCTTGAGGAATAGCTAATCACGCGCATCGACACACGCGAAGAAGAGAAGCAGGAAGAGCCCCGCAGGAAAAATAAGAAGGTCTCGTGGAGCCGTTCGGTGGATGCGAGCACGAAAGGAAGTGCGAGCGAGCGAGCGGCCGAAAATAAAACGCGTTCCGCAGTGCGTGCAAAGCGTGCGAAGGCCGAGAAAGCGCTGAGGCAGGCTACGTAAGTACGTGTATAAAACGAAGAAGAAGGAGAAGAGGGCGACAATTGGACTCGGCACAGTCAGAGAGAGGAAACTATAAGCCCACACGCTGCCCCCATCTCGTTTGAGTGCGGCGGGAGAAAGACAGCGGTCTCGGACGATCGAAAGTGCAGTAACGCTACGCTAAAACGCACTAATGCTGCGTACTAAAGCTCTCTCACCAGGAAGTCCAAGATTGCAGCGCCGAACGAGCTTTGGTAAAGAGCCGCGTACTTCATCGCACATGGTGCACGTTCATCCCGGGTTTGTATACTATACAGTATTTAGTGGACAGAACAGTAATATTTACGGCTTGAATAATTTAATACAGCAACAGGGGCTGAACTCGCAAAGCTTTTGGTCCGTAAGTGACGGTTGCCATTGCCTGGCCGCCTTCGCTAATATGTTCGACAACACCGGTTGTGGAACGCGCTTACGTGCACGATATCAGCCGCGCGCTAAAAAGACGGAGATAGGTAGCAAAAAGATGTCTCAGCCCGATAAGGACTAATATAGGTCCGTCGCACGGGAGGCCAACATTCTGCCTTAAAGACAATCCCGCAGCTCGTATATTGCCACGCCAGTTCTATATAGGTATAGCAGCATGCATGCACTGCCTCCGAAATTTGGGCAGCGCGTGCTGTGCCACACCAGAGATCTCGGACGGCCGCCCTGCGCTCATGAGTTGCGCTTCACTTGCTGGACGCCAGCGCGGTGCTTCAAGTAAGACGGCCGAGATACGAGAGTCGGACCTCGCCGTCGGCGCTGCAATATTAGCGGGAGTCCCAAACAAAAATCATCGCCCAAGCACTCCGTACAGATGGTTAACCAGCGAAGCTGAAGCGTGCGGCCCCGGTGTTTATCACTGGGTTAATCCCGACGGTTCATTAAAGTATTTCTCAATTATTGGCTACGTCCTTGTGTTTATTAATGAGGTTATACACACGTTCGGCTGCGGCGGAGAGAACGATATCACTGACGACGTGCCTGCAGTCCGCCGTTGTCGCATTGCCGCTTGCGATTCTTCAAAATTAAATTGCTCCAAAATTAAATCTGTCCGTCACGTGAGACAATGAATGGCTCATACCCCCGTAAACGCTGCCTCCCCATTACGACGACAGAAGAGAAATTCTACGCTGGAATGGTGATGATCGGCAACGCAGCGAGCTGCGGAAGAAGACGACGACCAACGCGGGAGCAGAGTGGCACGAGCGCGTTCGTGCGGTTGCGCCGAGAGGCGCCAACGAGCCAACTGTGGAAGAAGGCGATGCTCGAGCCATTGCTGATAATGATAGTTTCTGCGTACAGGCGACAGACGGACGAATCGGCTAGCCATGGATGCTGAAAATATGCAAATTCACGATAATTTGTCGTTTAAGATTCTGCAGTTTGCTAAATGTATTGTTTTTTTTTTTTTCTCTCATTAGTGCACGATAACAGAGCACTGAACGCCAGCAGCAAGAACAGTTGATGAAAAACGAAAACTGGCTGCAGCATTTATGATATCTATACATACTCAACTCTAGTTTACCTAAAAGCGTGGATGGTACCGACATCAACGTGCCGGCAGGAACCAACCTACACTATGCGTGATATGTATGATGTATCTGCCTACGCTGCCCAAAAGGCCGCTGAGGCTCGTTACGCGCTCACCGGCTCTTGAGTGCACTGTACAGAATTAGAAATGCAGCATTCGCGAGAACTCTTAACAGGCAGGAGGAAGTTCGCGCTGGCCGACGCCTAATCACACCATGACCAACTAGCTCGCCAAGCGGGAGCCAGCGGGGAAGTAAGAAAAAAAAAAAATAAAAAGGAAGCGGTCAGAATTTTGTCGGAGGAATAGAAGCCTTCGTGTAATCACGGCCTCGTTGGCGCAAACGACCCAGAAGCGCGCATGAATTACACGTGTTTGTTCTTCTATATGTACATTTTCATCGTTGAATATATAGGCGCGAAACGATGAGCGAATGTGTGTTCTATGGCACAACGTATAGAAAGCGGAGTGCGCAGGAAAATATAAGAAAGAAAGAAAGAAAGAAAGAAAGAAAGAAAGAAAGAAAGAAAGAAAGAAAGAAAGAAAGAAAGAAAGAAGCAACTTCAACACGCTCGCTGATCAGTCGCTAAGCGGGAAACGCTGAAACAAAATGTAGCGTCTATGTATTTTAAAAGCCTTCATCGCGATCGATTTCAGTGTTTGTCCAACGACAGGACTGACGACAAACAGTGAAGGAAAAAGAAGGAAAAAAGAAAGAAGGCACAATTCATCGAAGCACCAGGTTCACAGAATGATGCAATGCAGAGGTATCAGTTACTGTAGGCGGGCTTAATTAGGCTCCGCAACCTACAAACCGGCTAGTGCCTCCCCCAGAACGTCTCTTACGAATGGTGAAAACAAGGATACATGCGTGAACGATCTACACTTCGCATGCGCAAGACGACGAGCCTTGCAGAAAAAAGGAAAAAAAAAAGAAAATATTTCGATGACACCAAACGTGGAAGGCCTCTCTCTTCTGCAAGCCCCCATAGCGTGAAAGTTGCCGGTCCACTGTGGCAATCGTAGAGCCGATGCTGCAAACAGTGATTGATTTGTCAGGAGGGGTTTCCCACATAAACGTTACACCAGCGTCACGAAAGACTCCGTTGGATGAGTGCTACGAACTTCTGACAAACTCGGGTTCTTCAACCAGCAGCGAAATCTTAGCAGGCGCACAGACGTGCTCGCGTTCCGCCTAACTGAAAGCGGCCGAGGCGGCCCCCTGCGGTCGGGTATCGAACCCGCGAAGTCGCGCTCAGTAAAGTATGCAAGACGACGTTGCTGCGCTTCGCCGTTGTTTATATATGTATACGACTATATGCGCTCCTGTAGGGGGGTTTTGTTCGACAGGCCCGTCGTCAACGACCGTGTCAATGTGCATATATTGAGTCACGCGCCTTCGCCCGTGTCCTGGTCGCCCAAGACGAGAGGCAGCGAAACGCGAGAAGAGCCGGCAGCGGAAAGAACAATGATCGCGTTCTTCGCCAGAGCTCTCCGACGTCGTGCATACACGAACAGCGCGTATACGGAGGAAGCACGTGGGCATACGATCCGCACGATTTCGCGAGCACCGCGTCGACTTTCGTTCGCCGCTGATGGCCGGAAAGAAAAGAAGTGAGACGGGGGAATGTGAACGGCGAGTGACGCATGTGCGGAAACCATATATAGCCAGGTGCGAGTACGGTTCGCCGCAATATTCCAAAAAATCTGACCACCCGCCGCTGTAGCTCAGTATATAGCGATGGAGTTGCTCTTCTGCACAAAAGGTCCCGGTTACGATCGTGGCCGCAGAGGCCGCCTTCCAATTTGGGCGGAATGCCAGAACGCTCCTGTACACGTGCTCCGGGTGCACGTCACAAGAAACCCCATGGGGTCAAATTAATCCAGAGTACCCCCCACTGCGGCGTGCCTCATAATCAGATCGTGGCTTTAACACGTAGAATACTGGGACTCTGCGCGGCGGCCGACGTTCAATTTGTTTTACAGCTTACTGACACGAAATGTATAAAAATTACTTATTTATCTTCGAAATGCGTGCTTGCGACCCCACTGGTGCTGGCAATTAGGACAAGCAACTTGAATTATTCGCCTGTGGCTTCAGCTGAATTACGCATACCGGCTAACCTGTGAACTTTAATATCCGTGAAGATACCACAGACAAGGCCCCAAAAGGATAAGAAAGGAAAGGAGGAGGTATCATGCATGATTTGCTGTTGCCGATTTCGCCTCTTTTGGGAACTTTTCGGTATAAACTTGCCGGACGAAAGTACCGGCCCTTCTTGCGTCCTTTCACCGTCAGAAGACTTACAACGGAAGGCTCGGAGACCGATGAGCGCAATATTTTCGCGAACAGCATTTAATATTCGTAAAGCTTGACGCAACTTTCGTAAAATCGTAAAACGAACCCGAATTTGTTAAACTTCACGTATAGAATTCGGGTGGGTTGGCAGCTATGAATACGACCCGACGGTTCAGACGCTAGACTTCTCGCGCACACAACACTGAGCACCCCAAAGCAGCAGTTAAACTAACTGCTGTGTCGTCGTAACTTGCTGAATTTGCAAACATGCACGCACACTTCTGCGCACCCCTCCCCCCCCCCCCCCCCCCATCTCTATCTCCCTCTCTCTCAAAGAGCACACGCACACACAATGTGTGTACAAAATGACATAAGCCACAACATGTTCCTTCAAAAGTACTCGGAAAGGTCAGTAATAAGACACGATCTCCAATATATTCGCCGCGGTGCAACTTACAAAAACACGAGCACACTAGTGAGGAAAAACATCTCACTCTGACCAAATGACGCAGCGGTTCAGCGGCGGGCATTGCAGAGGTTACCCCTATTGCGCAACGCGGTTAATTTACGCGCATCAGGACAGAGACAGCAAGTGGGGATCGATGGTCAATTTCCTTCGGTCTGATATCTTGTCAGGTCCCAATCGTGGAGGGCATTTGATTTATTCACGCGCGCAGAATAGCCGAGTCCGCTCGGCAACAGAGCCGAGACCACCACTGGCGAAGGGAAAACTTGTGCTAACCTACTTGCGTTAACGAGGTGCAATATGGTGTCGTAAGGACGGACAACGTAGAGAGAGAGAGAGAGAGAAACGGGATGGTAAAGGCAGGGCGGTTAACCAGACAAGATTCTGGTTTGCTACCCTGCACTGGGGGAAGGGGAAATGAAAGACTGAAAGAACAGCGGGGAGAAAAAGCAAAGAAACGAAAAAGAAACGTACGAGCAACGTAGAAACATGGCGATCGCCTATACGGACAAGGTTGGAGATTCGATCTCGCTGCGTGATAAGCATGCGGAAGAGGATGGAGCCGGAGAGATAAGAAACTGACACCCCTGAACCAGAAAGAGAAATGGCACGGGGAAGTTATTGTAGTTATAATTGAAAGGTATACACGTTAGTATGCTATACCCCCTTATCCCTTTCCTCTCGTCCTAGTAGATATCCTGTCTAATCCGATATATGGCGTCTTCACAGAGATATCCATGTAAACCTCTTACGTGGATATGCTATACATTCATAAAGACACGCCAAATGATGCCAAGAAAGGCGAAAGCAATTCCGGAGAAGCACGTGAGCTCTTGTCTGCCTCGTGCACTGTCCAGAAATTGTATCCGAACGGTCACAAACGTTTGCTTCTGGAACTCAGCACGAACGCATTTGCGCTTGTGTTGCAGGTGATGCGAAAAAACAATGACATTCGTGAATTTTTTTTTTTTTTTGAAACGAGAGAAGATGAGGCACATTGTGTCCACTGTATCGCGATGTAACCAGCGGATTATTATATATGTCCTTATTTGTACTGCCTAACGTTCGAAGGCTGTTCTCAATACTACTACTGCGACTACTACTACTACTACTACTACTACTAATATAATAATATATATATTATTATTATTATTATTATTATTATTATTATTATTATTATTATTATTATTATTATTATTATTATTAGAGAAGACAGTCGGTCATGAAGGAGTCCGTTGAGGAGGGCTCTGGGTTAACTGAAAAATTTCTCGTTTCGTTTAACGTGCGCCAAAAGCAGAGTGCACGAGCTGCTGACCTGACTGGGCACCGGCGAAAACATACGCTTCTTTTCGCAACGCGCATGGCCATGGGTTCAAACCGCGGTGTGCTAAAGCAAACGGTGATACAGGCGCGCGTCAGTTACCGTTCAAGCTGTCGTGAGATTTTCGTGGCATCCCTATATACCTGACGGTGTTTGCGTATGTTGGCTGCACACTCAAGCTGGCGCAGCACCCTCCTGGCCTGCGCCGATTCCCCATTTTACTCAAGTTTACCGTCTACCAGTAGCAAGTCACGCAACCTCTGAGAAGCCCCATATGTACAGCGTTGTCTGCGAAACTCTCATCGTCACGAAAAATTCGCAGTCACATAGCGAAGAAAACGCGCGAATCGGGTAAGTATATCATAGAAGCGAGTGATACGTGCAATGTTCGTTCGCCACGAAATATGCCGAATGCACACACACACACACACAAAAAAATGAAAACTGAAATGTCTGCTCAGAACGCGAATGAAAACTTGGCGGAATAGACGCGTCCGAACATATGCAACGCACTCGACTTCGCATCGTCCCGCACGAAACGCCGGGCGAAAACGCTCTCGCGGCATTCTGCGTTTCTCGGCGGCGCGCGCATCTCGGCACAAAAGGATTCTCGAACGCAATAACGCCGCGCATATACGCGCTGCTGGAAACATGCGCCCCGCGGCCATACACGCTCGGTCCCGCTGCACTGAAAACGAGGCTGCAATGCTGCGACGCGCTGAACATTCAAAGCGGAGTGTTTTCACGTTTTCTCGCGACCGAAGGCGCGCAGAGCGACAAAGAAAGAAAGGAAAGAAGAAAGAAAGAACACTTTCTTCCCCACAGAGAAACCAAGTTCTCGCTCAATCTACTTTGAACTTTTGTCGTTTCTAGCCGTCCCCACATTCTTTCTCTTTAGGCGACCAGCTTACGGAGCGAACACAAAGCGTTTGACTTGAAAAGACGACCGAAAAAGCAATGTTAAAGAAAACGACTTATATCCAACATCGCTTTTGAGAGTTCCGTTCATAGCACGCTGCTGATTCACTATCAGCGCTGCAGTGGAACGTTTCGTCCAACGGGCAAAAAACTCACGGGGTGTGATTTCATATCCCGAAGAGCACGGCGCAAGGTTTAAACCGATCGCTTTGGACCCGTCGCATCAAGCGAGAATACCGCGATTTCGTGTGTGAAAGGCATTGTGTCCTAAGCCGTTTGCTTGAATAACGGAATAACTACACACTGGGGTTTAAACGTCCAGAAACTACACGGGTGCGTGAGTGTTGTAGACTGGGGGGACTCCGGGAACGGGTCATCGACCAGACCTATAACTCACAGAGGATCCAAGTCCAGCCACCAGCCGGAGCTGCAGGTGCGGTGAACACGAGCCGCTTGCATCGGAGAGACGAGTATACGCGGCCCACACTTGGATGGCTAGGCATATAACAATACCTATATAGAGTGCCCGGATGGTACGAAGTGACGCGCAAGATGTTACACACTTCCCTAGTCGCGCAACTACACGTGCCAGAAAAGTAAGAAAACAGAGAAGGATGCCCTGGAAAGATTATTTTTTTCTTTTCTCTCCCCCGCTGACGCTAGCAATAAACTCGAAGTGTCGCGTTGTTCTCGAATTACCGCGCCGGTAATAACTTAACGAGAGAGAGGCATAGCTAGAGCTGCAGCCAAGCACCCACGAGAAACCGGACTTCATGCCTGCATACATAAAATGGACGTACGCGGTTGAAAAAAAAAAAAAAAAAGGAGAAGAAGAAGACGGTACGGAACGGCACTATATCACTACAACCTCTGCTTCTTCCTACGCTATAGCGCGCCACAAGCGTCTCGCAGGGTCAGTTTGCCGCAATCTCCCCAACGAGGGTTTCAAGCGAAACAACGCAGTTATACGAACGGCGCCGGAAATGCAGTAAACGAGCCGCGTCTTGTCGACATACTGCCGGGTATACCCGCTCTAAAAAGGGGATAACTGCGCCCCGTACACACAGGCGGCGTCGAAGCGCGCAGCTTTCCGAAGAAGCGAGCAGTTTCCTGCGCGCGACGAGCAGACAACCCGACAGCGGAGCTCGCACGCTTGCACGCGATAATACCGCGAAAACCGTCGTTCGGTCGCAATCCACCAACCGGTCAAGTGCAGAAAGAAATAAAGTGTAGGACATGGGCTGTGGAGTGCAGTGGGGGGAAGGAAGGAGTCAATAAAGATAGTGCAAGGAACGCGTACAATGCGGATAGACCATAAAAAAAAAAAAAAAAATCGCCCTTTGCATTTCCCAGCTCTCGCTTCACCCACCGCTTTGCGGAAACCCGCAGTGTTTTTTTTTTTTTTTTTTCTCCCCGACAGATAGTTACGGCTCGCGTTGTTGCACTATCTCGTCATCCATTTCCCAACGTGGCGTTTGTCAGCACCGCAAGATGGCGTCAGCGAATACCGGGTAAGTGCATCAAGAGGCGGCAACCCTGATGCGCCCACCGACGATCATCCCCGTGTAGAGTTTCCTATAAAAAAAACTCGCTAGAGGGAAATTTGGCGCTAGTGTCTACAAAAGCTGCAAGCATGGCGGTCCTGCAAGAACGCGAATCATGGCGGAGTTGTACGCGGATTTACCTGAACTTCGACCTTCTGGCTTCAAGCGACTGGGCGACTTAGCAGTTCGGTCACTTTCAACGAAATCTTCTTCTTTCTGGGGTTTTACTTGCGAAAACCAGTTCTGATTACGAGGCACGCCGTAGTGGAGGGCTCCAGATAAATTCCGACCACCTGAGGTTCCTTAACGTGCACTACAACGCAAGCACACGGGCGTTTTTGGATTTCGCCTCCATCGAAATGCGGCCGCCGCGGCCGGGATTCGATCCCGCGACCTCATGCTCAGCAGCGCAACGCCTTAGCTAACTGAGCTACCACGGCGGGTCCTAGAACGAAATAATGCGTTATGAATGCAACGATGCGCAATGAGTGTGCGAGTGCGCAGAGTCTTATCGCATTCGCGTGTCTAGGAAAATATGACTGCTTGGGAAATAAGTCAATAAAGGCAGACGAAACGCCACAAGCAAAGCCATAACACGTCTGAAGCCCAAGCAACGCAGATTGCACAAATACATGTACTGTACGCATCACTAACGTTATCTTAACGATCGTAATGCCAGAGTTCTGTCTAGTAATATTTGTAGGCAACTACATGCTCATCCCGAAGACAGGCGGAGCAGACATTACAACAGACCGGCACTTGCTTTCGAAAAAAAAAAAAAAAAAGAAAGAAAAGTTCCGGAACGGCCTCACACTGTGAAAGCCTTTACGGCATCAGCAAGGCCTGGCGATTTTGCACGAAAGCGCAACAAAGAGAGGAATGTCGCATGTGAATCGAGAAGTTCTCTGTGCTCGCAAATGAGATATACAGAAGAACGAACAAGGAAGAAGAAGAACAATGTACGAATCGTAACAAGTGAAACAACTTTGGGGAAGAAAGAAAACCCAACGCCAAATATAGCGGTCTCCACACGCACCGTATTTCTGGCGTATTTTCGGTGTACAGCGTTGCCCGGAGTTGCCGCGCGTCTGTACGTTGCATTCCGTTCACCGCACTGCATAGCCCAAACTGAAATTCGTTCTACGTAGTTACCTATACCAAAACCTATACACGCCATATTAAATACTGCGTTTATGGCAACAGCGTGGTTATGGGGCAGTGTCGACTATCAGGGTAGACGTCGGGCGACGTCGTCGAGCGGGAAATAGATCGGAAGCACGTTCCGTGTAGCTGGTCGCCGCTTAATAACGAGTTTTATCTTCTCTCTCTCTTTTCCACTTTCCAATCCGTGAGAGCTACGGATGTTCCTTGTCTGGCAATACTATTTCCTCTGCACCCATTCCTTTTTCTTTTCCGCTACGTTTACACGAGCTTCCCTGCGACATAGGCGCAAAGCAGGGCGCGCGCCGGAGACGGGGGCTGACTCGCGTGCAGTGGTGCTATCTCCCAAGGACGGTAGAGTGTAATCAGTCTGTAGGCTTTCTACTCCACCACGCGCTTGTCATGCAACGGCAACTGCGGTTGCTATAGGCTATATATACGGTGAAGGAGCCGCAGTGCATTGGCGGAGTGCAGGTAGAGCGACCTGCACAATGGAGCAAGGTGGAAAGCTGGGCAAGTTGAGTGAAGTTTTATTTCTTTCTCGAAAGAAAGAGGGAGCCGAAGAAAAAAAAAACACGTGCCATTCCACTGCTGTGAAGGTGGATTAGCAGCGGATCAGTTTAGCAAACGACATAGAGGTGACACAGAATTTAGATCAAAGGTATGAGCAAATTTTATTTCTCTTGAGCAGCGATGGCGGTCATCCCGAAGAAAGACGCGCGCGCACACACTTTTATTTTGATCGGCGGTATTGATCGGCGGCATACATTCGCGTGGAAGACATACCGCCAACTCGGGGAGCCGGAGGAAACTATAGACACGCGCGACGGGCCGCCACCTCGGGAGAGCGGAAGGAAACTAGGCACGCAAGCGCTTGGAACAACGACAAAGAGAGGGCGGTGCGAGTGTACACATGGCCGACGCGGGACGCACTGCGGCAAATCTTTTAGAAATCCTTATTATCTACCTGATAGTCTAATCATCTTGAAAATTGTGCCTATTGATAACTAATCTACTGAAAATACATATTCAAGAGATGAGACGTATAAGCTTTTCGATAGAACGAAGCGATTTTGTATCAAATTCGGGAACTGAGTTTTTGCACACGCAGATTTGTTGACAAAATGCACTGAACCCTAGCCATAGACCGCTTCGCAGTAAAAGGCGGATGGGCCTGACGGGGCATCACAACAATATAGAGTTTTAGATCTTGCGCCCCCAAAGTTAAGGGTTGCAAACCGCTGGGCGCACACAAGAACGCAGAATGCATGCAAAAGAACAAGAGCAGGGCGTGGGGATTCGGGTACCCAAAGACGCTTGGTTGCGCTATTTCTACAACACCCTAAAATCACGTAAGCGCACAGGTCACCCTCTTATGCAGACTATGGTTGGGCGTGGTATTCACCAACGACTACGCCTTCCGCATAGGAATGGCCTGCACCCCAAGAGTGTACCACGCGGTGGGGAAGAAACTATTAGTCATATTCCATACCAGTGTCCGCAGTACTGTGCACACCAACGCCCCCCTTTACCGCTGTGCTCAACAAGTTCGACGGCATAACTATGCCGGAACTGGGAAGAGAATCCCACAGTGTAGACGTGACTCGACATCTCATCAGAAGACTGTAAAAAGCATTATTGTGCTTTTTGTGACCCCCAGACTCAGTGAACGGCTATAGTAGTTTCTGTTGTTCTTTTTCGCACTGCTCTATTTTCTCTAACCCATTTCCCCCACTCCTGTGCAGGGTAGCATACCGGAGACTGGCATCCGGTTAACCTTCCTGCCATTCCCCCCCCCCCCCTCCGCCTATCTCTCTCTCTCTCACTCTTTCGTAGGGCAGCTGCTACAGTCAGCGCCAGTCATGTGTTGTTTTTCTGTGTTTACGTCCCTGCGCTGCGAGCAAAGTGATCTGCACATTGCACGGTCAGCTGAGCAGACAACGCCCAGTAACAATAGCGACGCACAACTTTATCAGCTGCGCTTTTATAGGCTTCCTCGGCCGAGCTTTTATTCACTTGATATCTAAACGCCGTACGACAGCGAATTCATTTCTCCGAAATTCGGGGAGGTGAACGCAACATTTAGTTGGTGCTAGGTACACATTTAAAAATAAATAATAATGAAGTTCCGAGGTCCTACGCGCATAACCACGATATGATTATATGAGGCACGCCGTATACTGGAGGACTCCGGATTAATTTTGACCACGTAACGTGCACCCAATGCACGGTACCCGAACACCTTTTGAATTCCGCCCTCATTGGAATGCGGCCGCCACGGCCAGACTCGAATTCGCGACCTCGACCACCGCAGCGCAACGCCATATAGCGTAGGCCTCTGCGGCGGACTGTCAATTGTCAAGCACGCGGCTGGCAGTTGAATATCGATGAACAGTGCGGTTGAAGAGAAAAGGGGCGGACCGAAAGATAGCAGATACATGGATATGAAGCAAGAGAGTTCGTGGGGACGGCCTCTCGGCTTGAACAAATGCTTTCTTAATTTAAAGTTTTCTTCTTCAGCGTCCTTATACGAGACGTTTCGAGGCACACAAACAGAAAGCGAACGTGATATCGGAGCCGATCGACATAGAGCGGCAACGACATCCACAGGCTGTATAAAACTGAGTGAAAACGGGGGTATACGCCAATTCAGTATGCCAGCACGTGCGTATTGCCGGTTCGCAAGCGAGGCCTCTCCCCCACCGACACTGCCGGAGCACACTGCTGTCAGCCAAAGTTGGGCATTGAGGGGTCGACGCCGTGAGCTTCGTGCAGGTGACTCGACAAGCACATGCTCCCGGGACTCCTATCAATAAAAACGGCCCAGTCGAATGCACCTGCGGCAGGCGAGGACAGCACGCGAGCCTTCCGAGAGCTGCCCAACCTCGGAACAGGATCATTACGGCTACTGTAAGCGCCACCTGTACAGTAACCCGAAGACGCACGAACGCACGCACGCACGCACGCAGACAACGCAACCCGACCAAGCTTGTCACAGGCGCAATCAATATAAAGCGAGAGGTAGCGGTACAAACGCCGGCCTTCTCTACTTTCTCTCTCAACGACGTACTAAAAGCGCGGCGGCGAAGGGTCGACTTCACTCGAGGCAATCTTTAACGGCCTCCTTGACCTTCGAGCGCCCAGAAGGCGCGGCGTGCAAATAACGTGGCAACAACGTCGTCGTATATAGAGAGCCACGAACATGATGGGGCGGCGTCGGCGAATATAACGGCGGGAAAAGCGTTTGTGTCAATGGGGCTGCAACGACTAGGAAAAAAAAAAAAAAAGAAGTACTCCCGACGATAACATATTTCGCGTGTTACACAAAATGGCAGCTCGTTGTGAAGATGGCGTTGTATAGATCATACACGGCGGGTGGCTCCTAAAGGCTGTTTCAGTTTCCAAACAGCAAATCCATATTTGGTGGAAAACCAAGGACAGTAGTGCGTGTTTACTGCAGCAATTGAATAGAGAGAAAGGGGCGTTGTATATATAGAAGATTAATCATGCATGGCAATCGGCAGCGACTGAGTAAACGTTGATACTAAAGGAAGTGATCTTCGTTTAGAGCGGCTAACCGAACGTTAACTTGACAGTCGCACAATGGGCATCATCTGGAGAGCGCAGGGATCGATTTGCAGAAACGAAGGCGGATAATCGATTTTCATCACGCAGGGGTCGCACCAGATTTACAATGGGCAGCTTGTTATGCGACGTGCGTTGCTTGCAAAACATACGTACACGTGCGTATAGGCACGCACAAGAATAAAAACAACACAGTGGAGGACAAGCGCTAAGCATGGAAACCTTTGCAAAAATGTGTTTTATAGCACAATGGACACGGCAACTTTGACGTGACCAAAGGCAAAAGAAAATTATTACCAGTTCTTCTGAAGGATGGAATGCGCAGTGCGGTCCGGCCTCCGCTACGAGTGAAACAAGCATGGGCGATAAGCGAATTTCGATCGTGGGACACGTCTTGAAGGGCCAGGCTTTTAAATAATATAGACGGTCTTACAGTAAGATATTGCAAAGTTAAATTCTGGGGTATTATACGCGTCAAAACTACGATCTGATTGAGAGTAATGAGGCACTCCGGGTTGTTAATTTTGACTTCACACAAGTTTCAACCTCACGCTCACAAGTTTCTTCAGGACGCGAAAAAGAAGGCAAAGACAGTGAAATGGTAAGCATTCATCGACAAAACTGATTACTGAAGTTTTGCTCGTTTCAAGCCAGCGCTGAAGCTCCGAACGATAACTTCGCGTGAGCTCGCACACCGTAGTTTACGTTCGCCCCGCTTATATATATACCTCAGCCGCGAAATTAACTCTCTCAATTTTTATTGAAGGCGACGTTTCCCGTTGGCGTCGCGCCAGCCACCGTACGTATGTATGTACGGGCGCGCGAGTTATGTGCTCAAAGCGGAGAGATATACAAACGCACCATCTCATCTCGCGCGGCCGCAACTGCACAATTAATTGACCAGCGCTAGCTGACACGACAGTGAATTACGAGGCCTCTCCATTTACCGAACCTGCGCGCCCATGACGACAGAGAGAAACCTCGTTTGAGGAAAAGCGAAGCCATCCGTATAACAACGCGGCGAATCGCGACGACAATTAAAGCAGAAATATCCACTCGGCAGGAACGCATCCGCGTATAGTTTGATTAAACGCGCACGTGCACACGATTCGTATACGCGATTAAAGGGAGAAAGAATGTGAACGAAAAAAAGGGAGAACGAAAAGCAAGGAGCTAAAACGGCCATCGGAGAGCCGTCGAATGCTTTCTCCGTCGTTGGCGTCAGGGTTGAGTAAAACCGAACGAGGAAACACGGTCCCAAGAACACGACTGCCGCATTAGCGAAACCGTGTATATATGACGGGAATGTATACCCACTTTTCCCCGTGACGTCCACTGAACAGCCAGGGACTCGATTGCGGAGCGGTCGCGCATTTCGTAACCGCTCGAGTCGAGCCCCGATAACGGTGCTGCGTACGAATAAGGGTATAACGGCTGTTGCTGTGTGCGGTTAATGCCCTGCTTGCACTGAACCGCGACTGCGCGCTGTCCGAAGTATGCCCCCTTCGTTAGACTGAACAAATCGAACAAGACGTTTATTTATACATACTAACGGTGACAGCACTGAGCATGCATTCAGTTGTTTCTGATTTTGCATTTCGCAGACTAAAAATCAGACAATGGGATATATAGTGGAAGAGCGCCGGCGTCTTGGCTGTATTTGACAGCTGCTAGCACCAGAAAAGCCCATTGGTGCACCGATGTATAATATATCAAGCATTGTGAAGCCGACTCCGAAAGTGCAATAAACTACTCTAATAGTGAAAATACGATGCAAGACGCCCCGCCCCGTACAGGCACCACTGAAATCATCCTCCCAAAACACGGCGTCGTCATCGTCATCATCATCATCATCAGCCTATATCTATGTCCACTTCAGGACGAAGGCCTCTAACAGCTACTAACTCTGCGATCTCTAATTACCCCTATAGTCGGGTACAACTTAAGAAGGCAGGAGAGCGTACAGATGACCGAAGTGCGGCAGCCGATTGCCTCCGCGACTAAAGAAATAGTCCCGCTGACGCCACTCGGCCCAGTTCGAAGCACGGGCTGCCATGTTCTCCGTCGCGGCGGGGTCACCGGTCGTTTGGCTCATGACGTCAGTCTAGAATGCGTGCCCATTGGTCCGCTCGTCTGCCTTTGAGGGGCAAATGCCGCTGCCTTCTAAAGTTGTACCCGACTATAGCTGATTCCAACTTGCGCCAACAAATTTCTAAACTTCATCACCCCACCTAGTTTTCTGCCGTTCTCGACTGCGCTGCCCTACTCGTGCATGGTATCCATTCTCCAAGTCTAATGGTCCACCGGTTATCCATCGTACGCATTACATGGCCTGCCCAGCTCCATTTTTTTTTCTTTTAATGTAAACTAGAATATCGGCTATCCCCGTTTGCTCTCTGATCCACACCGCTGTCTTCCGGTCTGCCACATATGTTAGCACCGGTAGAATGCAATGACTGTACACTTTTCTTTCCGACGACCGTCAGAATTTGACAATGCCTGCTCTCCAACTCATGCTTATTCTTCCGTAAATTTCCTTCTCATGGTCAGGGTCCCCTGTGAGTAATTGCCATAGATAAAAGTACTCCTGCACAGACTCTAGAGGCTAATTTAGATCATTAATTCTTGTTTCCTTGCCAGGCTGTTGAGCATTACCTTTGTCTTCTGCATATTAATCTTCAACCCCACTGAACGGCGTAACATGCTCCAAACCAGAACTGTTCATTACACAACGACCATGCTGTCAAGGGTTTGCCACTATACAGCACCAAAGTCTGAATCCGTAAATCGCATACGTGACGGAGAGATCATGACCAGATCGCAGAGCCATAGCCTTCCCCCCCCCCCCCCACACACACATATATATATATATATATATATATATGGAAGGCTATAGCCGAAAGGACATGTTCGAGTCTGACGGGTAAAAACAACCAACCGTTCTGAACGCTCCGACATTGCGCACTGACCACAGCTGCGTCGCAGATAGCATCCGGGCCATCGCTTCTTGTAAACGAGGGCTCCGGCATCGGATTACCATTCCTTTCGATCCAACTCGCCTCATGTCGAACCGTCCGAGGTGCTGATAGAAATTCTCCCGAAGCGAATGAACATCGCGGGCAGAACAAATCATTTTCTTCCGAGCCATCTCTCTGACTTACAAAAAGAACACGACCGAGAAATGCAGCGGCTATGTATGCCCCGGGACCTACTTATCCACACAACGCTAGACAAGTTCAGTGCAGTGGTGCCAAGCATGCAGCTCGATCAACCGAGAGACAGACAGCAGTCGTTTCAACACCGCGCGCAGCGCTCCACTGCGACGTCTCTCTCTCTCTCTCTCTCTCTCTCCCCCTCAGACGTATTCATACCACCTTCGTCTCTCTCGAATGTAACAGCTCGAAGAGGTAACAGCTACTCAGATGACGCATCTTTCAATTTCGCTAAGGCGCAAGTCCGGTAAAGGCCGACGCAGTTTCCGTGCAGGCACACCTGAGGAACAGGTAAGCAACTCTAAGCACTTAGCTTCTATAGCAGTGCACGGAAGTAGCGAGGCGGAGCGTACACGACGCTGCGCTGCTCGAACGGTATGCGCTCGTGCAGGAAGCCGTGGCACGCTCCAGTATTTATGTGCACAACCCCCCCACAGCCCGCATAACACAAGAAGCGACGCGCGGCTCCGGGCCAAGAGAAACGCCAGCGCACAGGTCCTGGCGTTCGGTCAATCGACAGCCGCCGGCGGTGCCGCCGTGCCAGAAACGAACGGTCAATCTGCGTATGCGCTGCACAGCCAGCAGTGCTGCAGCTGGCTGCGCGCCTTTCAACAAAGACGGGCAGCCGCCATGCGGCAAAGTGTGTGGGTGAAGCTGAACTGCAGAGCATAGCGCGTGCAATGTGGTGCCGACACATAAAAGAAGAAGAAATGAAGAAAACGGAGGTTTGAAGTGAGACCATGTTTACTGGCGCAAATGGACATGACCCAGGTAGTAAAAACAGCCAGGAATATAACGGGACCGGCGGCGTTGCCAGAACTTCCTTTCAAAGGCGTCTTCAACTCGCCGTTGATTGCTGGAGGTGGTTTCCGTTTGTTTCTGACCTGTTTCTCGTTGTACTCAGATATTAATAAATTTCGGGAGGGTGCTGTGTAAACCCAACGACCTCTGCCAGGCCTACTCCCCAACCACCTGAAGGTGGGGCATGCTTACCGTACTCATCAGGATAGGACCAAGATAAACTCGCACCACGTATGCCAATGCAACTGAACAACGAACATATTGTACAAAAGTAATATGTCTTCTTTTTCTGGTGTCGTGCGTGACCCAGCTGCCGATGGCAAATCTTAAAGTATTAGTATAACCAAACCGCGTGTCTATCAGTATTACTCTGAAGTGGGAGCGGAGTACTTAAGGATGGTCACTTTATGCGACATGCTCCAAACCAGAACTGTTCATTACACAACGACCATGCTGGTCAAGGGTTCGCCACTATACAGCACCAAAGTCTGAATCCGTAAATCGCAAACGTGACGGAGAGATCATCATTTCTACGCATTCCACACATACGCGGGAGTCGGGCGTCAGCCCGAGAATGTGTGCATGGACAGTGTTACACCGAGAGTCGATGTCACTATATATTTCCGCCGAGATTACGCAACACCGCGTATTCAGGCACCAGGGCTCGTACAGCCCACTGTACACACGCGGGCTGAACCAAATGTTATCCGCAAGTCTGCATGCGCTGATCATCAGAGAATCCGCGTTGGCATCGGAGCCTTCTTCCATCAGAGTGCGGCGTTTCTTTAAACACAACGCGTCTGCAGATAATCACGAAAACCCCGTACAGGGTCATACTGGCTCTGCGTGCATGCGACTCTGTATGAGAAAAGTGGAGACCTCGCTCGCTATATCGCGTGCACGCGCGGCACGACACCACGCGTGGCCCGTTACTTATGCGTCGCTCGCCTATAACGGCGGGCGCGCATCGACTTCGGAGAGACACGAAAGCCTCAGATCCAAGGGCATGTCGAATGAGAGAGAAAAATGGCACCTCTTCGTTGAGGATAAAGCGAACGCCGGAATTGTGCTCAGAAAAGAACCTACCCGCCCCCATCGTCAGCTTCTGCCGACAAGGTTATAACGCAAGGTGAGGCCACCGACGACAGAGCTAGGGACAACTTACGGGAACAAACATTTATATATAATAATGGAAATATTGGCTAAGTTCCACTTTGGCTTAGTTCCTGAAGTGGCAGCAGGCGAGGAACACAATCTAGAAGCTCACATCGTGACATTCTATGAACTTGTTGCTTGATCAATTTGGTATAACCGAGAAAGGTAAGAACGTGCGTGCGGTTGTCGCATCATAACTGAATACGGTCGCATACATACATCACGTTACTGATAAAAGGTCCCTTAATGCAACCTTAGCCATTTACATATGATTGATCGATTATAGATAGATTGTTCGATTTACCGATCGATCGGACTGAACGTACCAAATTAATACTAGTGCGATCTACATATAAAGCAGGAACAGAAAAAACAAGAACCCTACAACGCAACGAAGAGGAACTGAAGGAACTTTCTGGAGTGAAATAACAGTGAAGAGGAAACAAGATTAAGGTAGTTTATAATGGACTCATCCAGAATGCCTGCGCCGCTGCAATTAAAAACAAAATCCCCGTCACCTAACGAGGAACCCATTAGGCGCGCCTTCCCGAATCGGGATTACGGGTCTGCCGAGATATATCGACCGGCGAGCGCTCTTACCCGTATCAATCGGCAGTGCAAAAACACAAACATATCAACCATATATCTGCAATGCTCGCGGAACTATAGCGTCCACACGCGCGAACCGAGGACAGACCTACCCAAGAGTCATTACCCCGACAAGGAAACGACACAAAAATTTCTCCCTTACAGACAATGCACCTCCTTGGGAGGATATGTTGTTTTATCAGTTCCACCGCGGACACACAGACGAACTGATAGCAAATACAATGCCGAACAACGCGTGCAATGCACGAGAAAGACGCAAGAAACGGTCGAACGCAGCAAACGTTATTACACTGATCGATACGCCGCCCACAGGCAGCGCTCGAGCACACGTTGAGTGGCTCGCGGGACAAATAGGGAGCAGTCCGAAATAACGCTAATGGCCCGGCTTATCGGCGACCTCGCCGCGCCCCGGGCCTGCCCGCGCGGCGCCTCAATTAATGCGCATCGCAAGTACCCTGCAGAGGGCTCAAGAGAAGTGCGGGAGGTGTGTGTCTTTAGGGGAAGCGGGGATAGGAGGGGGCGCCTACAGACTGACACGTCTGTACACAGGCAGACAGGTCAGCGCGCACAGGTCAGCGTGCGAGATAAGAACAGAAGATGGATAAAGTGGGTACACAGCCTTGATTAAACTAAGGAAAACGAGTGCATGGAGGGATCAACCGTGCTATTAAGGCGAAAGCCCTATATGTTATAGTCGACCTTGAGCGAAAAACGCGTTGACGACACGAAAGGTTTACAAAGGCTACGAACCCTCGATCTTTGGTGGGAGTCGAACCACGGCCATTTGCGGGAGTCTAACCCATGACCTTCGGTGTTAATGAAGGCTACGTTAATTCAGGCACAGTTAATTAAGATAGAGTTAAGGCACTCGGACCCACGACATTTGGTGGGAGTCCAACCCCCGACCTTTGGAATTAAGAGGGATGACTAAGCGAGGTACACTAAGCGAATTAAGGGGGATGACTAAGCACATTAAGAGCATGAGCATAGGCGAATTAGGAGGGATGACTAAGCGAAGTAAACTGAGCAGATGAAGACGCATGTGCACGTCATGTGTCCGTCTTTAATGCATCGGCACTTCGGCTTTCGCCTTCAAATCTTCATAGGGTTAACACATAAGATACCCTGTGAACTTCTTTTTGTGTGCTTCGCGACCAGCCTTTGAGTTGCATTCGCTATAGTCGCGGAAGTAACCTGCAGGCGCTACGCAGAGCTGTCAACTGTAATAAGACCGCACGTATACATATACTGAATTCTTATGGAAATTTACGCATAAATCATTGCATATAAGTTCTAAACAACTGGGAAGCATGCCGCATATTCCAAAGCAAGCAACCACGTTTCAGCACGCGGCCCCTGCAGCAGCAGGTTTGTTAGTTCAGAACAGCTTCATCGCTGCTTCCGCGCTTCTCATCGCTTGGCCGTAAAAAAGCCGTAGCTTTTTTTAGAAAATTTGCAGCACAAAGGGGCAGACATAAACTAAACTACGCCAAATACTTGTTATGCCATTTATATACAGTATCACTAGCGTAAAATGCACACACACCGCATGTTCTTAAGCCTTACGGAGGACAAAAAAAAAAATGCTATGCGCACATGTGCACGAACGAGGGAGAGAGAACAAAGGAACCGAATGCTCGGACAGAAATGCGCTGGACGTGCAATTACGACGCACTCTGGGCCCCATACTTTGCGAGGTCTCCTCTTCAGACGGTTTCAGAAAATGTACCCGCGATTACTTTGACCTAATTTCGGAACACTGTAATCCTCCTGCTCACATGCAGGCCGCACTAGCGGCGGTGTCAGGCGTGGCGACGAAGATGGAAAGGACTGAGATTCTAACTTCACTTCTGCCCTGCATTTGAGTCTGCGCCGTTTCGGGCATTTGATTCCACTCGCGAATTGTTTCCAGCTGAGCACACGAAGTTTCTAAACCTTGAGAGTGCTGTCTGCGTCTGCCCCACACAAAAATTTAACACGCATCACAAAAAAAGAAATAAAAAAGTAAATTCTCCTATAAGTGTGCTATCTATGTACGTTCATGCTATCTCTAAATTTTCGTGGGTACGGAAGTCACGGATAAGTTTTCTTTTGTCTCCTCAATTGTTTGGAATTTTCCGTTTAATGTTTTCTTATTTCCGTAGGCTCTTCAGTTGACAAAAAAAAAATGTTTCATGCAAACAGTGAAAGCAGCCCGAAGAGTGGTCCGCCAAGAAAAAAAAAAAAAAAAAAAGCAACTCGAGGGAGATGCCGAGCTTCTTCACGACCACGCGTACCGGAGGCGACCGTGAAGGGCGCCCATAAAGGGGCGACGGAACAAACCAAAACCGACAAGGATGAAGGCACCGGAAGATCCTCAAACGGGGCAACGCCTATGCGGCGGTACTAAAAGCGTCGCCCGCGCGCCACTCGTGGACAATCTCTTCTTCCTCGATTGCTCAAACGCGGCACACACTGTCGACACCTGCGGCCTTCTCGACGCGAAGCGACGGCGCACGCAACGCGCCGAGAATAGACGCGCGCCACCACCACCACCGTCTCGGGGAAGCGCCTAAGGACTCGATCGCGTCCCCATTGTCGGAGGAAACAAATAAACGAAGCGAGAAAAGGAGCGGAGAGAGAGTACGCGGCGCATCAAACAAGCAACCGATATTTCGCTCTCGCGTATATATCACCAAGGCCCCAGTGGCTAGCCTGGCGTGCTGGTGCTTGGCTGGTGCTGCACGCTCCGCATGTGCGCGTATAAAGTACGGCTACGACTAAGACACACGGTGGACATAACTAAAGGAGAGAGAGATCGACAGGGAAGTAAGAAGTCGGGTAACCGCACCGTAACGCGTCTAACGCGCCAGCGAACAACTTAAAGGGACACTAAAGAGAAACAGGAAGTTAAGCTGGAATAAATGAGGGACCTTCAGGAATGCATGCAGTTTTTGTTGGGTGCAAAAATATGAGTTATTAGCGGAGAAATTCGTAAACAAAGACCCAAATATATCTTCCTCAATTTCTCTCACCCCAGATTTGCCGCTGAAGCAGTGTCGTCACAGATTTCATTGCTCTCAGCGAATCAGAATGCGCCATGATACGTCACCGCTTGCGTAAACGGCCGAGGCGCTGGCTGCATCACGGCTGCATGGCCGCTGCGTTTGCGTTCGCCGCGATGGATATCGTTGCTGCCGCTGAACCTTGCAACGAAGAGCTCGCCAGGGAAGCAGGACTGCATTTCAGCGATATTCAGTGAAACGGAGCGCGAAATGATCCTTCGTGCTCGAGCGGTAGGTGTTTCCGCGTGCGATGGCGGTGAGCCGCCGGCGCCGCCGGCCGCGCCGGCGGAAAGCAGAGCTTCGTTTTCGTCGACTGAACGCGAGGCGTCCGGTCCGCCAGGCGACGATGTTCCCGACAGAACAAGCGTAGAAAGTTGCGCACGTACTCGGTATGATTATTTCGTGACTTTATTTAATGACATTCAGCACTCACCGAGCCGCCAGTTTGCTGCTGCAGGGGCACCGGTAGGGGGTTTGATGAAGGCCGCATTGAGGGAACAGCTGCTCGAGAAAGGACTGGCCTCTGGGGCACGCCAAGATACTTTCCGAGGGCAGGATTATATACATAATCCGAGGGCGAGAAATGCAGAGAGCACACCGTCGGTTTCTCTGGCTCTTTTGTCGTTTTATCATCGGCAGAGCACTGAGCCATTGCGAACGCCGGGGAGCTGGGGCTCATCGCGCGGCACCACATGAAAGGACACAATCGGGTCAACACTGTCGCTGCCCCTGAGCAAGCGCCTTGGGCCATTTATACAGCCCTCAACACTACACACACGAGGAATTTTCTGGCTGTTTCCCGCGAAGTCAACGTTTTTCGAGCCACGCAACACGCAACCAAACACTGTATATAGAGCGGAACAGGCGCACGCGATGATGCATGGAGCAAAACGAAACTACGATACTATCACGACCGGATGTAGCGCCATGACTATTTTTTTTCTTATTCATTCAATTTTGCGCTAAACTTGTACTTCCTCGCTTGAAACGATTTAAAAAGTTGGCAAACGCTGTTTATGTACGTTTAAGGTGTATTTCATTTTGCGTTTTATTAACAGCGATAAATTGCTCTCGACCAATCGCGACCAGCCTGCGTTTGTAATCTCCGACGTCACGAACGTGTAGTGCGGGAAATTAGAAGGGGCGTCAGCACCTATCCTTCAGTGTTTCGCTATTTTCTCGCTTATTAAACATCTGTTCGCCGTAAGAATGGTATGACTGTGATTGTGATAGGATAATCTACCATTAAAGCTCAACTTCCGGTTTCTCTTTAGTGTCCCTTTAACATCCGTCAGTATAGCACGGGGGAGATGGCAGAAGGGGACGAAAGATGAGAGAGACGGGAACAAAAAGTCCGGTTTCAAACGCACCGCAACTCGCAATAAGCTATCGCGCAGTCCAATCGGTTGGCGCTGAGCTGTGCTCCGTTAAGGTGTTGCAGAATATGGCATCAATTCCAACTTTCTAATCAAGAACCACTTCTCCTGCAGTCGGTCGTCCAGTCGTTTCAGTACACCGCATGGCCCTCGGTAATCTCGCGACAGACGGCGCTCGTGGTGGCCGGTGCAGTACTGGGCTTAATGCAGTACCTGTTCCAGGCGGCTACGACAGATAATACGCCGGACCCAGCGAGGTTGTACTCACGCATACGTAAAAGAATCTGATGGGCCGCATTGCTTCCACTATACCGCAAAAGCCAACGGTCACATCACTGAATGAATTCCTCGCGCGCAGCGACTACTGGTTGCTTCGGTATAGAGAAACCAACAGTACAGCTATGCCGGAATGTTATAGCAGTCATGCTAGAACAATCTGTTCACGTATAACAATGCGCGCTTTTAAGAAGTTCCTGTTAGGCATATTCGCTCCTCCAAGTTGCCATGTCGATTCCCGGCCAACCCACTGTCGCAACCGTTGCACAGCACTGCGCAACTTCGGCTCTCGCATGGCGTATAGGTGTACCGGAAGGTACACACTATAACCTAATACCGAATGAACTGTTTCTAATTATTTAAAGCTACAGAGGTCGACAAGTGAACGAGAGACGTTTAACCACATTCGCGGCACTATTCCGAATACTGCGCGATGTGAATCGTTAAGCGGAGCTGAGAAGGGGGAAAAGAAAAGAACATTGCGCTACATATATTCATGAAAACATGGTATCACCCCACGTGCAGGAATACGCGAGGCGTATGCACATGCTAAGTAAGGTATGACGATGAGGCGCGACGGAAGAAAGCGTTGCGCATGATTGCCGTAACTTTCTCGCTATTGTTGCCCCATCGCGATGCCATTGGAATACAACTGTCTACTCGTTTCATTCGGCAAGCTGGCGCAAAGTGTGTGTGTGTCTGTCTGTTTGTGTAAACAGTCACCAACTTGTAAACACAACGGGAAAAACGCGGCGTAGTACCCACCTGATCGGCGTACGATAGACGCATAGGGAGATCTATACGCTGTCGCAGTGGCGCTCTAGCGACCTTGACCGAATTAACGCTAACGAAAGCGAAGCCACGTGACGCAGTGTACGCGAGAAATCGGCATACGGAACAGGAACTGAATTATGTACAACAGACACGATCGAGGTGGCGTCCCAGAGCTCGCGTACTTCAGTGGGTTATGCTCGACCGCAAGTACCGGATAAATGATTCGTGCATAAGTGTCTTATACCGGGGGTCCCTATTCTGGACATTGTCAAACTCGGCCATATTGTCAAATTCACCAACTTGTCGGCTCTGATTGGTCCATAGGGCTGCTACAGCCTCTCCGGTTGGCTGAAAATGCCTCCACTGCAGGATTTGACAATATGGCGCAATTTTACATTGCCAAGAATAGCACCCCGGTCAACAGACAAATAATTCCACACTAAAGCGACTGGAAATCAAGCCGACGAATCGGGGCTCACCGCGCCCGCAAGAAGTTAACGCGAAGTCACGCGGTTTCGGATAATAAAAACGGTTGCCTATCCATCTGGGAAAATCAGCTTTCAAGAAAAACGCATGGACTTGTCTCGATGCTTACATTATATACGGCCACTGACAACCACTTCTCATACATGTGCGTGTCGAAATGCTACAGGCTTTCACAATATAAAGATATAGGCCAATAAACTACAGCGCTCTAACAAAAAAAATAATATTAATAAATAAATAATATAAACGACGTCATCAGTTCGGGAAGCGGCTGCAAGACCATAAAAATGTATTCCGCAATCGAACCTGTGCGGTATGGACGTATATAGGCCAGGATTGTGCAACACGCGGCTATCGGCGAAAATAAAGGCTCGATCCCCAAAGGCGATTTCAAAAAGAAATTCCCTATATAGGCGGCGTGTGCCAGGCGCACCACGCACGACAAATGGTCGAGCGATACATAGCAGTTCCCGTACGTGATGCAGATCCGCGATTGCGGCCTCTCGAGCGTCAACTACCCTCGATAGGACACGACGCGAATAGAGCGCGAACCATTATACTCTAAGCGGAAACGGCGTGCAAGTGGTCGAAGGGGGTCCCGCGAAAACAAATAGAGCCGGCAAACTGCGAGCGTGTACGTGCACGGCGGACTGTGCGAATGGCAATCGAGAAATCGCGAGACTATAGATATACGAAGACGGCCACATTTTTCAAGCCAAACTGTCCTTGTCTCGTATAGCCAACAGAGATTCTTCTATTCTTTCAGCGCACGAATACACTGAAAACATGGCGAGACTGATTCGCCGCTGTGGATATACGGCATTGGATCTCCGGCCCAGCGTTAGGTCGCCGGTTCGTTTCCTACAGTCGCCGCGGCCCTGCATTTCGATAAGGGCAGATTACTAAAACGCAAGTTTTTAGTGCGATTAGCATTTTTAGGATACCTAAAAGCACACTTCGTGCTCTGCCGATAATTGTCTAACTTGTCTTTCTAACTTCTAAATTCTTGTACTTGTCTTTCTCGACGCTGATTCAGACTGATAAAGGTGAGAACACGGGCTCCTCTAAATAAATTGTTCTACGCCTGAAATAAACGCCTATGAAATCGCACCCTGTAGTTCATTCGAATTCAGAGATATTGCGCCCCAAAGCTACAGTGTTAGCGACTCAAAGCTGGCTGGGGTTGGGAGGCCCCGTTTACGTGAAGGTTTCTTTGTGGCGTCGGAAGATGCAGACGCTGTGGTGTGTGGAGCCAACGAAATTAAACTGGATGAGGTTGGAAGACCGCGCGTCTACTGAAACTTTATTTGTGGCATCCGAGGCAAGGATGTATTAATGCGGTTAGCATTCTCAGCCTGCTCCCCCCTCCCGCCCCCACCCCCCTACAGATTGTAAATAAAAGTACCTGCAGCAGGACGGTGTCCGCACATTGTTCTATAATGCTAATAGCATTAACGTCGACAATCATAATGAGATGGGTTCTGCGGTATTCTTTTTTAAGATTAGGCGGACATTAATGAAGCCCAGTTGCGGTTAATCCGATATTGATCCGCAGCAGCGTCCCTCTGTGCACATGGCTTATAAGGGCCGTATTCTCGATTAATCGTTCGATTGATCAAGCGGACTTGGCCTTAGCGTTCTCAAAAAGTGATCGACACGGAACACGAAAACATCTGCGATTTTACGGCGCCAGCAACATCAATCATGCTCGACTGCAGTATACGACACACGCGTTTGCTCTTCTGCAGCATCTGTACAGGGGTGAAATGGTGGCTTGTTCAAGAAAAAACTACGAAAGAGAACCAACGTTATCACGCTGCGATAGCGACGACGTCACCGCCTCACTCACCGCCTCACTCACTCACTCACTCACTCACTCACTCACTCACTCACTCACTCACTCACTCACTCACTCAATTTGTGACTTCACATGAAGCTGCTTTGGGGATGCGGAGGCGGCACCACCAATTGTCTGTCCGCTTAAGGCACTTATCATTTCCTGGCCCATAATACCACTGCCGGCAAAAAAAAAAAAAAAGACATTACCTATTTGCTATTTCAGATGCGTAATTTTACCAACTGCCTTGGCTCAATGCATTTTCGACGTGTGTGCACAGCGCAAAAGACGAGGACTGAAGGAAAAACACAACACAGGCGCTGACTTCAACTGATCTTTGCGCTGTGCACACATGTCGATATTGAATCACCAACTCGCCCAAGCTTCCACCTTATCAATACATCTTTTTTTTTTTTCTAAGCTCCCTCAATAGAACGCTTATTCACTGATGCATGAGGAAAGTAGCGTTCGGAAACGTTTCCTGCTGGAGAGAGCCGAACGACCGTACGGTGTAAAGAATATTTTTTTTAAATACACAAATAAATAAATAAATAAAAGGAAAGAAAGAAAGAAAAGCGCGTGATCCGTAACGCCGCACACTATGGCTTTTCCACGCCCGACCTGGCGCGCCAATCAAGCGTTTCGCGTGTTCGCAATTCTTTTGGAGGCGCTATGTTTAGAAACCAATGCGCGAAAGGCCCCAGTTTAAACCACGCGGAGCCAGTGCGCGTAACCGGAGACGCTTGAAAAACGACGCAACTGTCGCCGGTGTACAGGAAAAAAAAATGTGGTTGATCCCTCTTATATAGGAATCGGTATAGAACACGAAAGTGAAACGTGTCTTCACAGAAGTAGTGTAATGTTTATTGCACATTGATATATAATGTCTATTGGTGTTTTGTGGCTAAAGCGCCCTTAGGCGTTGATGCACCCACGCTGACGCCTGGTGGCACGTCTCCTCCATCACGACTACCAACGTCGATGACCATGAGCAACCGTCGTGCATATGGAAGCTGCACTACGCTGCACACGCTAGCACAACGCGAAAGACGAAGCACGTAACTGACACACTAATACAACGCGCAAGACAAAGCACGTAACTGAATCGTCACCGAGTCAAATCAGCGCGTACAGCGCGTCGTAATTGCAGCCTCCGCGATCAACTTCAGAAACATTTTCAGAGCTAATTGCGGAGGCCACGCTCCGCTGTGCTGAGTACGGTGAACGCCACCTAGGTGGCGTTGGTAGTGCTTCTTGATGCCAGCGTCCCTTCGAATGCTGGCATCGAGGCGTCGTAGTGCTGAGACCACCGAAGCGTTCACTGTCGGTGCGCGTTAGTGTCATAATGCAGTACTTCTCTTTTCTGCTCGTAGGCGGCGGCACCGCCCCGAGCAAGAGCGCGGGTACACGGAGGAGTGTTAGATATATAAGGCGCGTCTGTGTAGCTCTCTGCAAATGCGTTTGTGGCGCAATGGGTTAAACGCTCGGCGATCTATCGTCGCGGACCGAGAGGTCGTGGGTTCGATTTCCAAATTTTGCATGTTTGTGGAACTTTTTCTTCTGGTTTCTTTCTTTGTATTATGTTCTATGACGTATTTCCGTGACGGAAATACGTCAGTGAAGTCTTGGTGGACCCCGGCATAAAACACTTTCGTGTTAAAAAAAAAGAAAAAGGCGCCGGCTGTTGTTCCAGGCATGCATATTCAACGCTCTCTTGTCCGAAAGCGAGAACGCGGGCAAAAAAAAAACACATTTCAGACTTCGCAAAATGCAGTGTTTCTTTCTCTAGACACCTGTGTTTGCAGCAATACCAAGGCTTTCCTCGAATGGGCGCGGGCAGGCGCGCAAAGCGCGATGGCCGAAGGACGCCAACGAGTAACGAGGTCTCGAAATAAATAGGGAAAAGGAACAGCGTCGGACCACTCGCCACGCCTTTCGCGCCGGGACTATAGCCAAACAGTGGTGTTGGGCGAGCAAGCTCCGGCCACTATACGAGGTTAAGAACGTACACTGTATAGAATAGGAAGACTTGGGGGAAAAAACAAACCCGCAGCTAGCAACAATTCATGTAACGATGTATATATAATGATCTGCACGCGCGCGATACAGACGCTCGTCATTGCACACCACGCGCACACGTAACACACACGCGCGCGCGCGCGTGCGCTCTACCGCTTGGGATTTTGGCATTATTTAACTTGCACCTAAATCAAATGAGCCCACGAGTGTTCTTGCATTTCTACCTTATGGGAATGACGCCACCGCAGCCGGGATCCCAACCCACGACCTCCTCCTGGGCAGAAGGACACCACAGCCGCCGCGGCGGGCAGTGTAAAGAGCAATTTTATTTATGCATTCTAATGGCCATCTGCGATTCTTTTATTTCGGTGGATATATATATATATATATATATATATATATATTAAGAAGACATTTTCAACGTCGAATGAGCGACAGACGAAGAAAGGTTTCGTGTTTCAGAGATTGCCATTTCGAGAAGCAGAACACTGCATTACCTACCACACGGCCTACACAATATACGTCTACAAGGCGGGAAAATAGGTGTTCAATACGGCGGTTCTCGGCTTCCTCAAAGCGCCGGCATTCGGTAATGATGGCTTGCACAGAGGACGAATTTCTTGAAAACAAGGAAGTGAAAGGCATTATCTGCTATATGACATGACAGGACACAGCAGATAATGACATGCGCGACCTTATCAGGGTATCGACAACTGAGTCAAGTGGCTTAATTCGTTTACCTAAAACAATTCTACTGAACCGACACTTAAGCGGTTTCCGAAGGTGCGCCATGGCCTATCCATCTGCTAAGTTTTAACCTACATTAGAGTTCCTTGTAGACTAGCGCGTACTGAGACCGCCAGATCAGCTTCTTTTTCCTTCTCTCTCTCTCTCTCTCTCTCTCTCTCTCGCTCACACACACACACACACACACACACACACACACACACACACACACACACACAAAAGTGATCAAAAGAATGGCGCACCATTTCTATACTTCTACGCGACGCGGGAAGCTTGCTTCACCGAAGAAAAATGCATGCAATGCGATGATGTTACCTACCAGCTCACGGGAAATTTATCGATATAACAAATATATCCGTAATGCCACTCTGTTTATTAAGTACGCGCGCAAAAGCCACTACGCGACACCACGCGGTATGCATGCATGAGCGGTTTAGTCTATACGAGCCCTCAAGGCAACACTGCAGTTCTTCCGAACATCGCAGACAATGACGCGAGCTTTCCTCACAGCGCAACCGGGAAATATCTTGGCAGGTCGGCACTATATACACAGTCGCCGTCGGGACCGACGCGCGAGTTAACGAGGATGGCGGTCCTTAACACGGTGTCATCGGAGCATACACGCCGGGAATATCTAAGAAAGCGCGGGACCGTAAACAGTTCCTCTCGGCCAGAAATCCGCGCAGCTTCCAAACACACACACACACACGAAGCAAGCGACGAGCTCTCTCAACCAACACCCGACCACAACCTCGGTAGGCATGGGCTCAGTCGAGGGAGCGAAGGAGAGGTACACGCTCATCCAACGGCTCCTTGGCTCATCGCGGATGAACGCTTTGAGAGGAAGGAGCGCAAGAGAGAGGCAGAGGGAGGGAGGATGTATACGCGGTCGGTGCCGCGCAAGTCGCGGTTCGCCCGCCGAGCGAAGGACTCCGGTTCCTGACACCTCCGCGACAGCTGGACTGCCGCAGACAGACACCCGCGCGCCTGCGTGCGCTTGTACGCGCGCGGAAGCGCGTGAAGGGCGGCTAGACGCGATAGAGCTGCTGGCTTATAGCGAGTCGAAAAACTCGAGGAAAAACGAAAACAAAGCAAACCGCCACAATCACCCCGCGAAGAGTTTCGTCCGACCCCGAAATAGCGGCGGCGCAGGCCTGTTCGCGAAAGAGCCTCGGCCGCCGACCCCAGTGCCTCGACCCGCGCCACCACCGATAAGAGACGACGACGAGTACGCCCGCACCAGGATTTTCCACGACGCAGGCGGCAACGAGCACTTCCAAAGGTTTCCTATATACTAAAGCGCACCCGCCACGGCTATATAGGGTGAATGAAGTCACTATATCTAAGCCTGTGGCGCTTTAGCGGTAAATGCGAGGGAAATGCATCAGCATTACGTCGCCCCTCCCTGAGGTCCCGGATACACGATTTAAAACCGAATTCATGACATTGCAAACTTGTTCAGGAGCTCCCTCGACAAACGTCCGGCCTCTTCGAGGAGCAAAGTGCAGCTGACGATGGTCCGGCGCAGACCACCACCAGTCGCGCTATATATATATATATATAGTGAAGATGAAGTGAACTTGGCCTCGGGCGCTCGCAAAGCGGGCGCTAGGAGAAGACGAGGATGTTCCTGTACAATATATATAAGCTTTATGTAGCACGTATCGAGCAACAGAACGCTGTATCGGGAGTTTTTCATGTTGCCCTACAATTTTGCCATTGACACTTTGCATTTGAGAAGTTGATTATTCATTAAGACTAATTATGTAATTCGACGGCACGCAAGAAATGATCTGAGTTATCTCCAAGCGACAGCAAACAACATTGCCTCGGTTCTGTCCAGCTGCGTGGCATTTGCATATTTTTTGCAAATAATATTTGCATACCCTATATATATATATATATATATATATATATATATATATATATATATATATATATATATACGCTCTTCTAAGCTCTCCCGTCGCCTCTCTCCCTCTGCCCCGCGACCGGCTTCCCACACGCACTTTTTCCACTTTGACACTGCTCATGCTAACCTATATTAAAAACCTCTATACTGTGCCATGATGTCCACATCGCGCGAGGAGGACGTCGAGGCATCCGTATATGCACGGCTCACGGCGAGTCACGCGCGCCCTCTTGCGGTGGTACGTGGTGGTATTCGTAAATAATTGAACAGCTCGAACGAAGAACCCGAAAGGCTCGTATACGCCTTTATAGTGTATACTCCCATGAGCAAGAGTGTACATACGGACCAGGCATACCGCGTTAAAGCCGATTTTCTTTTCTGCCTAATAAATGTACGTGACCTTTGAAATCGAGGACTGCAGTCCAATCATGATAATGCGAACTTTCCGGCGCACTCGTTAATTTCAGTTTGTGCGTCTGAACTACGAATATACTCAATTTTCTATAGGCGAGCCTGTGGTCCGCATACTTTAATTCACGTGTGTACATATGTACACGTGCACGCAGTGACCCGGTACTGGAAACAATTCCAATACACTATAGACTCTAATAAACACGGCAAAGAAACGGAATATACAATGAGTAGACGCCGGGACACGCAGGTCAGAGGCCCAAAGTTTTCTATAAGGCGAGCGAGCGAGAGAGAGAGAGAATAGGACATAACCTATCACTAAAAAAATTCAAACTCAGACGAATAAAGCAGCCTGAACTCAACAATCAGGGACGGCCACATAGACTTTTTTTTTCCTCCCACGTATCTCAAAGATACCGTTAGCTACAGCTGGCGACGATAGGAGATGGCATCGACTGGTTTCCCAGAAGTACGGAAAGCACCCGCTGTGCTATTTATGCACAGTGCTTGAAGTGGCAACAATCTCAGCATTACTTGTAATACGCAGCCGTACTGTCCATACGATTCGAATCAACGAGTGGCCTTCACCGAGCACGCGGCTTTGCACTCTGCAAGTCGCACGTAATATACATTGCGTCAATAAGGTTGAGCGCGCGGGAACTACATACTCTGCACTCACCACCAATTAAACGCCACTGGCGAACAGCCAGCTAGTCTAGGCCTAAACGTCGGGATTAATTAATGGACAAAGGCTCGCGCCGCCGCATGGGCTTGGTTATAAGGCCAACGGTTGCATAACAGCGCAAACTTTTCCACGTGCGCCTCCTGCCCTCTCCCTTGTTTTCTCCCCAGTCCTCGCGCACCTAACGCAAGACGTAACACGCGCGGTGCTGGCGAAACCGGTCTTGCTTTCGCTGTCGTATCAGTTTCGCCTAACGGGGCAGGACTGCCTCGCTGAAAACAACGCTGTCGCGCGATCGCAACGTTTCTCACCTTCGCCTATGTACGACACGTTGTATAACGTGCCGCGTTCAGCTAAGCGCACGTGCTCGAGTGCTGCGCGAGCGGTCACTGGGTTACAGCCGCGGCGGAGGTATACCGTGAACAAGCTGCGCAATAAAGTATGTATATAGGCACGGAGGAGGCGGCATACAGGTTACAGCGGGAAAATTACTAAACAGCGTTGTCATCATTGCGCATGCTGCTTACGCTAAGCGTTAATTGATGGCGACAGACTATAAACAAAGACGACGGGATGAGAAGCTGCTTGAAATTTACTATTAAACTAAGTGATCTATACGCAGGCTTATTACGATGACAATAAGCGGTCCAAGATATAGCACAAATGTCTGTCTCGCCTCACCTGTTCTTGTCCATAGCTTTGCGATGTTGCTCTATCGTGAAACAAAAATTTGCGGGAAAGGAATTGTGGCTTCGGTTCTATACTAAGCTGCGAAAAATCTCTAGTAATGTGCCTGTTAGTTCGGTCTAAGCAGGAGCCGATCTGACTGGAATACATTCGCTCGTTAAGTGGTGCTCCGTAACGCTCTCACCGGACCACCAGTCCAGGCCATTTAGTCCAGCCGAGGGGCCGCATACCAGACAGCAGTCCACGATTACGCGAGCAATTTAGCAGATATGATCACTCCCAGGTAAACCAGCAAAAACCTACCCGCACCCGGAAGCTGCAGTGTCGATCGTACGCTACCCCCCGCGGTTTCGTTTAATAGTTTCGCGCAATCCGCCACTTCCGCATGCACTAAGGCCAGCATCGTCATTAGCCAGTCTTGAAATCCAGTGCCAACACAAGTATACCATTATCAGGGGTCTGTAACTATCATCTGTCTTGCGTAAAGACGAACCAAATGTGTGCCTACAATTTCCCAATTTGATCGCTTCACCAGATACGCTACACGGCGCCTATATGCGATGGCATTAATTTTTCCCTTTCTTTAACACGCAGCCGTTGTGTTACGCAAACAGACCTTCTGGATACCTGATGTACACCCGTGAGCAAACGTATACGGACTACAGGGTCGCCGAAAAAACTGAATTTCTCCGCAATTAACAGACAAACTGAAATTTACGAGTACACGGGAAAGTTCGCAATGCCAAGTTTGGACTGCAGTCCTCAATTTCAAGTTGCATTCGCAGACAGTTGAAAAAAATCGCCTTTATCGCGCAATCCCTGGTCCGTAAACTTTTACTCACGGGTGTACGTATTGCGCGACCTGTGCCCAACACCAGCCGTTCGGCATACTCATTTCACAGTAGTGAGAGTGCAGTATGAGTGACGAAGGGCGTGGCTGGACGTGAATATGAAGAGGAGTTGAATGCCGGCTAGTGCGAGCGACCGTGATGTACAACAAGAACGTGAATGATCTGAGTGCAGCTTAGTGAGTTGACGTGAGTAAGGAGCGCGAGTGAAGGCCAGTGAGGGTACATAATTGCGTGAACGTGAGTGAGCATTGGTGAGCGTGAGTGAATGTCGATGATAGTGAGCGGACATGAGTGTGAATGAAAGTGAGCGCGCGTATTCTGGAAAAACAAAATGGTGAGCGAGTGTGTGAGTGAGTGTCAACTTACTTTGCGGACCTATATATATATATATATATATATATATATATATATATATATATATACACTTAAGTTCCGCTACAGAATATACTCTATACACGCGTACAATATCCGATAATGAGAAACACCATCTTAATTACCACAATCCTAACGTTAACCATTTAACTTTCCTTCGCGTCATTCGTATATAGGGGTAAATCTCTCCAACAAGCAGCTCACGGCGGATAGGTTCTGGGTATAGCTGCAACGTACCAGTGCAGTGCAAAACACTCGCGCACCTAGCGCTTATAACTGATGTACACAGGCGACCGTGTTGTCATTCCTCGCGAAGCGAATTAATTCCGCGCCTGTCGACAGCTTCTGTGCAAGTATGCCGCATCCAAACACGGGCCTTGCTAGTGTATTCACTCGCGCGACAGGTCCCGCGCGGGAAGAGTTCGCGGCGTATGCAAACAAACACATCGGATATGAAAATAAACATTGCGAAAGTTAACAGAAAGCCGGGAAGCGCGGAGGGAGATCGGGGATGCCATGAGCAAACAAACTGCGCCCGCGCAGTACGTGCTATTACACGCGGTGGCTGATTCCCGCGGACAAGATTGCTTCGTCTTTTTCCCAAGAACCTCGAGCCCCTCCTGTTTCCGCGGCACGTAACGGTGCTTTTGTTTTTACGTTCTCCTTCCCCTCTTTCTTCTATTGCGCACCGGTATCGCGACCGAGTCGTACCGCATGGCCGAGCAACGAACACGGGAAACGCAGCGAGCGCCGCTGCCGCTGGCAGACAGCCCGGCCGGGAACGAAGCAAAAACAGAATCGGCGCACGCCTGGATGACCAGAAGAAAAATGACGTCCCGGTTGTCGCCAATTCAATGCACCACTACCACCGCCGCCACCCCAACAGGACGGTGAAACAACGAAGGACTGTAGCAGGAAGGAGAAAGAAGGGGCTGCAAGAGACAGATAGAGAGAGAGACAATTGCTTCATGCAGCAGCGGCCGATGAAGGAAGAAGCCCGCGCGGTTGCATTCAGCGGAATGCGGTCCCGCCGGGCTTCGCCTGCCAGAACAACAAACGGAGAAAAACTTTGCCAAAAGAGGCAATACGGGAGGAACAGCTGTATTGCAGGGAAGAAGCAAAAGAAAATGTGGGTGGCTATAGCGGTTACACGACTCCACACTTCGGCGTGTGGTACATACAGGTGTGCCCGCTGCGTCCGACTGATAATGTGATCGCATCGCATGCGGAGTAGACAATAACCGAGCGGTTAGGCACCGCAACGAGTATCTGCGATGGCGTCACTCCGGGACCCAAAACGACATCTGCGGGAAAAAGTATACGGAGAAGGTCTCGAGAGAGCGCTCTGGGGCAGTGGGGGAAGTCAAGCGAATTCAAGCCGTGGACGATGTCATTACCTGCACTACATATGACGTACCTTGCAGCACCTGCGTCGCATTTCTGTATGTGAGAACAGGATGACCCGCCGCGGTATATATAGCTTATAGTGACTACGACGTTGAGCTGATTAGCTCGAGGTCGCAGGTACGATCCCCGCCGCGTCGGCGGCCACATTTCTATGGAGGGCGAAATGCAAAAACGCTTTAGGTGCACGTTGAAGAACCCCAGATAAGCAAAATTAACCCGGAGTCCCCCTACTATATACTGCATGCCTCATAACCAGATCGTGGTTATAGCAGGCAAAATTCCATAAGTTGTTTTTTTAGAAAAGGATGGAAAGTAGGGCAAGTTAGTGCAACTGCATTTTGTAACAGCAACGCTAAACGCCTTCTTAGGCTTCAAACCCCTTTCTTCATGTTTAGTCGTTTTGTGTTATGTGTGATATTTCTGCTACCACCTCTTTACACCCCTTCTGATCCTCAATGAAGCCCTGCTTTCTCGAACAAGCCCAAAACTTTCTTAAGGTAACCCGCCCACGTCTTACTTGGCTTACTTGCGCGCCCACGTCTTAACATAACTTATTTGGCTGTGGCTTGGGGAAGCATACTGATACCTTGACCCGACAACCTTTGAATGTGGTCGTGCCCCGAGAATGTAGAGCGCCCACGTAAGCGGGGCACCGTATAAGATTTTGATCGCAGACACGTTATCTAATGCTGAACACGGAAGAGCCGGGCCAGCCAGCTATTCAATGAACACCGAAAAATGATATCGCAGCAGCGCGGCTCGCACCAGTTTCGCGAAAAAAAGGAACCAGTATAATATGAAGCACGACAAAGCACAGAAACCGTACGTGTACGCGACACCGCGATTATGTTCTTCGACGTCGGTATAGGTAATCAATACGGCGCCACAAAATGTAAACTACACCGCAGCCATCAACGGCAACATGGCAAACGCACACACGATGAGCAAAAATAGAAGAGCTGCCACGAGCCCCTGCCTGCGTCCTTGCTAGTCCCTGTTAATTTTGTGCTCGTTTATATCTTTCAAAACGTGTAGTACCAACTTGCGCAACAACGCGCATTGCTAAAAATGGAAGAACAAGAAAGAAACCGGTAGACATTGACACGACGTCCGCCGAAATAGCTACCCCACGATATGTGTTACAAACCTCCGCCGCGGTCGAGCGCAGTGCGCACCTTGGGGCGTCGGATTTCGTCACCGCACAATCGTCTTTGTCACGCCAGGAATAGCGGACGCTGCACGAAACCCTCTGTTCCTGTAGGACTTTCTCCGCGAAGTACACGGCGCGAAGAAGAGGGACGTCTTGGCTGTCGTCATGTTCAAACCTCGACCGCCTACACGTCGTGTACGCGTAACACGACGCCAGCGAAACCGGTAAACGCGCGCCTGCTATTTTGGACTCGAGAGGAGGTTTGACACTCGATCCGTTCTTCGACGCAGCGCTGTCATCGAGGTCGTCTGCGAGGTGGATGATTGTATTGAATGTCACGGCAGATGAGAGCGATAGAGAGGGAGAGAGCGAGGAACGCTGCCACTATACAGATAATGCGACCAATCAAGGCGAACGAAAGCAGGAATGCAAAAAAGGGCCGACGGTTTAACGCGACACCTGCTATAGTTTCTAAAGGTATGCGGCGGACGACCGGCAACAAAGAACGAGCCGATAATAAGATGGTATGGCAACCACCAGGCATCTGCCACTGCACGCCGTGCTCGGGGGATGGGGTATGCTGATCGGAGACCTGTCACGGGTTGTTGTTTTGCGAAGCGATTAAATGTTCGTTTTCCTGTTTGAAAGACGTGTTTGGAGCATGCTGTTTATATATATATATTGACACGTATACATGTTTATCTTTCACCGGTGGCCGCTTTCCACCGGCTAACAAATGTTAAACGTTATCGCTCGGCGCAGGACGCGCCTGTATCGGAAGTTTCTAGAACGTTATCGATGCTTCTTTCCGTTGCCTGTTTTCACCGACGCTTATGTTATCTGATTGTATGACCGACGCGAATTGTCTAGAACTTTCTGGAAGACACGCGGGCATCAGGGATTAATCTGGAACCTTCGATGACTCAGCTATAAAATCCGACGCGCTTCGCCGCTGATCAGATTTTCGACGATCGCCGACTGTGTTCGCCGCTATCGTTGTGCTTTGAGTGTAGCTTGCTTTTGTGGGCACAGGTTCGCCCAATAAACAACCAGTTTTGTCATACACAGTTTTACGACTGTTTACTTCTGCGTCACTACTACGTGACAATATATATATAATGGTAATGTATTGCTTCAAATATATTTTCAATGGGCGGAAGAAGTTCGATTATTACAGAACGAAATGGAGGCCAAACTTTTTTATTTTTTCGCGCCAAAGCCTCGAAGCCGGAACGTTAGTATGACGTTACCGATTTCAAGGTATCGCCTGACATTTAGGCCGTTTATTCAGAGCACTAAAAGATGTGATAGGCTCAGTCTACGGTTCCTCTAGAATGCAGCTGCGTAGTCCTTTACAGATAACCAATGAACTACATCCCAGTAGGCACTCTCCCAATCCATGACCTCACGACAAGCTGGTGCGGCAACTTCAAAACCAGCGTCACCACGGTTCTTAATTCGTTTTCACGCCTTCTCTGGCTGGCAGGTTACCGAGACGAGGTTAACCAGCCAAACGCAGGTGCGGCAATAACAGAAGAGACTCGGCATTTGGTGTATGCTATGCCGGGAGAGTCTAACGTTGCGCATACTTACAAATCTAAGCGACTACATCAAGAAAGCTGCCCGATTATTCTTACGGTGATTTAAACTGAGACATTACGTGATCTTCGTGTAGCGAGCGCAAACGGGGCACGCAAGACGACAGAGGACAACTTCTCTATAGCTTATCGTGCCCCTTTCGAGCTACACATCGCTTCAGTTAAGTTTATAATCTCCTTGGAACGAAAGGAACTCCTTAGGTACTATTGGCCAAGAAAATCTGGCAATCCAATTATGACTTGCGCGCTTAATGCGTATCGTTCACTTATGGTGTGCACGCACACGAAGTGCACGGCCCTTCAGATTCCACCTTTTAAATTTCAGGCAATTTTCTCACGAAGATGCAAAGTGCTGCTTTACATCTAGTTCAGTAGACGGTACACCAACCCTCCTCGCACGGTAAAAGTGGCCACTTTTACTATTGCGGAAGAGTAACTTGCAAATGCAGTTCGACTCTGTATTCCGCTTCCCTTGAACCCGAGGCAACATTTTTGGCTCGCAAGGGAACGCGAGTTTGTGAAGCACGTACAATACGGAAGCTCACAAGCAACAACCATTCCACAAGGTTGTCTGTCGATGCGGCTTAGAGAAACGTGTCTTCTTTGTTTCGTCTATGGCACTGCGCAAACAAGGGTGCTCAACACCAACCAGCCCGCCCAATGTGCTTGCTACAGCGGAAGACTCCATAAGCCGCATAAAGCCGACAAGACGAGATCGCAGCTGAGAGAGCCGTACGAAAACGAAACACGCCGCACTATACTGATAATATGGTATATATAGCGCTGACGTTACCAGGACGAAACACACACACACACACAAACAAACAAACAAGAAAGCGAGATCCAAACGGGAAAACTACATTCTTTTTTCTAATTCGCTCTCCTCCACAGCTTGGGCTGATTGCATGGCTTCGGCTTGCCGAACCTCGTTCGCCGGCTTCGGCAGCCTTTCACGATTCCTGTTGACCAGCCTTGCTTACGGCGAGCTACGGGAATCAAGAAAAAATAAATAAAAGGCGAGACAGCAGCGAGGTGGCCCAGTCGCGGTATAACAGGACGGAAAGAAGCCCGGGACAGGCTGAACTGCCCCATTGCGTAATTGCAGTCCTGGTTCCTGCTTTTCGTTCGGCGTGCGCGGCCGAAGTAAATACAAATATATAAAAGACACGAAGAAGATGTAGAAGAGCAGCGACACAGCGGAGGCTCGCATGCAGTAACGCTATACGCTCGGACGAGATGGTCAGAGCCACGAAAGGCGCGAACTCGCCACGAACCAGACAAGCCGGTGTATCTGTAAGGCACTCGGCTATATAAGCACACGAGAGCGTTACGCCAGGCGCCGATAACAAGATGAGGACAGCGCGGCCTGTCTCGACAAGGAGCAGCGCTTGGCTAGACGCTGCCTATTTTGTGAAACGATGCCAACGGGGGGTGTCAACGCCACTCACAAGGCCGACGCAAAGGGCCGCGTACTCATATCCAGCGCCGCAAGGCGCAGACGAAAAACATCTCGGCGATAAAAATTGATTAGCACCGGGTGATTGCACGGTCCGATTCATTCTTGCGCGTATAGTGCTGGCCTACCAGGAATAACTGCTCGAAATATACGGCGGAATGTATGCTGTTCGAGCTAAACAATCTTAAAGCCCTGCTTTTATTCCACGTGCGCGGAACAGCTATGCGTGCCGCTCCAGAGTTAGTACAGCAATTTCTCGAACCTCGTGCCAAGTCCCGAGTTTCCAGCGAAAGGTTGTACTTTGAGTACGGGCTGATGGCTTCAATTCGCCAATCACGACACGCACCCTAAAGACAGAAACTAAAAGTTAATCAGCGAAATGTTAATCAGTCATTCTACTGGTATAATTGTCGCGCGAATTCCGATGGGCGCCACGGCTACATGCGAAGCGTGGTCAGCAAAAATGATTATTGTCTCACATCCCCTATACTTAACGAGATGTATAGGGGTGCGCGAATATTCGAAACTTATAACGAACAGCGAATCGAATAGCGAATCCTCACTCCTATAAAGCTACTATAAAGTAGCGCAAACAAATTGCTCCATGCACGTGTGTTCATGCGCTTTTCCGCATGGTGTCGCTTCTCGCTCGCGCTATACGACATTCAAAGATGGTGCAGCAGCAAACCGGCCTCGATCATCGCAAGTTCGCAACCCTGCAGTTCCGCGTTCAAACTGCTCCCCGTGGGTCAGATCGCACTTTCGTCCTTATCCGTATACAGAGGCGGTCCGACGTCCTGCTAGAGTGTCAAGAGTCGGAGGAGTATGTCCTCCCCTCTTTAGGAAGTACTCGACTACTCGCGCTGCAATCTGAAGCAGGGCGCGCCGTTTGAAGTTCGGAGTACAAAAAAAAAAAAATAAGAGAGAGAGAGAGAGAGAGAGAGAGAGCAAGTTTCTTTTTCTGTCTGCCCGTGTTATTATTCTCGTTCTCCCAGGTCAAAACTGTCGCCATCCGCCGACCGCAGACAGGCGCCCCACTTTGGATGCGCTCTCTGAATATCTGCCGGTAGCGATTCTATGCCGTCTCGTCGGCGTATATCAGGGCGTACTTGTGCGGTGGGCGAGCACAGCTAAGGCAGCGCGCATGCTCATTCTTCTGTAGCCCCAAGCGCGATCCGCCGCCAGTCCTGAACAGTAGACCTTCGATTTAACGAACAGCTGCGTATAAATTTCGATATAACATTTTTTTCTTTGATTAGGGTAGAATACTTTCATTAAAGAAAGAAAGAAAGAAAGAAAGAAAGAAAGAAAGAAAGAAAGAAAGAAAGAAAGAAAGAAAGAAAGAAAGAAAGAAAGAAAGAAAGAAAGAAAGAAAAATAACGCGTGTATATACCCAGGATGGTCATATTTAAGTTTTACCGAATTTTTAATAATATAGCCTGGTGTAGATAACATAATTCTAGTAGTTGAGCTGGACGTTTGTTTCGCTTTCTCGTGCTAGTAATGTCCGCCTCTTCGAATAATCCAGCTCTATGCTATCTGCCACAGGCAATCTTTAAAAATTCCGTAAAACGTAAAAATGATGCAACCTCGCGCGGCACTTTTCATTCGAAGAAGCCTTCGCCCGCGGGACAAGTTATTTCCCGAGTCCCTCCGCGAGAAACAACTACAAAAACCAAACAAAAAAAAAAAAAAAGGGGGGGGGGGGGGTATGCAGACCCACGCATTATGAGAATCGATGATACGAGAATCATTCTGCAGGTATACAGCTGGCTATCCATCACGGTTTAGAGTTTTTTTAATGAATAGTTACATGATGGACCAACGTGTTTCTGTAAAGCAAGCAGCTGTGTTTGACGAATGCCTGTGTGTGACGGCAGAAGCAAAACGACGACGATAACAGTGTCACGACAGTTCATTTTATTTTTACTTCTTTTTTTTAAGCCAGGAAGAGAAGCCTTACAGCCTGAGCTGATCCTGAAGGCGCACAACATAACACAACGTCTCAAAGAGTAAGCTGCCGTGAGGCCACCATGGAAGAAACTGAGACGCGCCCGCTCGTGACGCAAGGTAAAAAAAAAAAAAAAGAAAGAAAGAAAAAAAGTGAGTGTGCGGCCGAATGAAAACTAGCGCGCGCACACACACATAGCTCGTGCAATGTGACACGGCGCAGGCGCCAGTCGTCTCGAATTTAATTCTGGTGTTCTACGTACCAAAACCATGATTTGATTATGAGACACGTCGTAGTGAGGGACTCCGAATGAATTTTGACCACCAGGGGATCTATTAACGTGCGCCAGTCGTCTCAAAAAGTTAGTTGGCGTTGGCGTTAGAGAAACATGCGTGCGATGGTGGCCTAGCTGTCTGTGGACTGGCTGCTGCGCTCGGCGTCATATGTTCGATCCCACCGTCGGACACTCGAATTTCGTTTTTATGAAACGAGGTGAGACAGGAACCTACCTACTTACTGCAAGATGCCCGCAATGTACCAAAGAATGCTTCGCAATGAAAAAAAAAAAAAAAAGAACGGTTGTCGCGAGTAAAGCACATCGCTCCGCCGTTTGTATAGAGGCATGCGGGTACCAGCTCGTCGGCGTGTGTCCTTTCGATGCTCGCACCACGGCAATGCTCGCAGTATTTATATATATATATATATATATATATATATATATATATATATATATATATATATATATATATATATATATATATATATATATATGGGCATTCCGGAGGACATGAGCAATAGAGCGGCACAGGCGCGATCCTCTGTGAGCTGACAGCAACAACCGGACCCATAGAGTCTGATACGACTTTCCGCCGCAGGAGTTTCGTACATTTAAGGAACAATAAGGAGACGAAAAAAAAATAAGTTGGGCTGTATTAGTTACTCACCCTTCTGCAATACCGACAATGCCACTTCTACCATGACACGAGGCTCGGTGAAGCCAGAAAAAAAAAAAAATGAAAGGCGGGTGGTGACGGTGCCTTGAAGTTCCCGCACTATATATAGCGCACAATGACGTTATGCATTTTGACACCATCTGCTCGGACCTTAGTTAAGCTCTTGAACTTTAAGGTGGACTATCCATTGTATTCTAAACTAGTCAAAGACTGAACTTAGCAAGTTTCGAGAATTTATACCGCTCAACAATGGCCCAAATGCGAGAATATACTTCGAAATCTGCGACTTCACACTGACGTATACAGGCGCTGTCTCGTGTCAGCGCGAAGATAAATACTTAAGAATAAAATAAAAATTCGGAAAATTTTGCCTCCAGTTTTCGCAAAATTAACGGAAATGGAGTCTTTGAGTAATACTTTTTTTTTATCAACTTAAACTCATTTAGTGTCTCTCTTAAGCGTCCCTACAACTATAAAGGAGGAAAAAAATATCAGTGGCAATTTAGCGGTATAAATGCGAGATAACTGCGTTAGCATTACGTCGCCCCTCTTCGAGGTCCCGCATCCACGATTTAAACCGCGTTCACCCCATTGCAAAGCACTGTGTTCCGGAGCTCACTCGACACCACACGCGTCCTGCCTCTTCTTCGAGGAGCGAAGTGCAACTGATGGTGAGCAGAACACCATTAGTTGGAGTAGCATATATATATATATATATATATATATATATATATATATACTTCTACCACGTGACCGACTTCCCACACGTTTTTACACTTTGACAGGCTTAATGCTGCCGCACTAGAACTGTCGACGAGCGCCTGTGAGGATCGATCTACCGATCAGCGAACCGAGACGACCACGCGGCAGGCGTCCCTGCGAAATTATAACCACGAGGCGTGCAGCACAGGCGCTACGCAAAGTATGTGGGGCTCATACGCTATTTACAGATGATCCGCTATTTTAGTTTAATGCGCATGTTCAAGGCTTTAACGCACTGCGCCAAGCTATAGAAGACTGCATATATATGAGTTCCCTTCCGTGTACGCGCTTCTGCGTATATCTGCAAAATGCTGGGACGGCATGACGCTGGCGGCAGCTGCGAGTAAATACTTCGAGCATAATTATCGTCGGGCCACCATTGTAGGGCTGTCTCCCGGAAAGGGAGAGGGGGGGGGGGGGGTATTCTGCTCGGGAATTCAACTTTTTCTTTGGACGACGGACGTTGTTTGATTGTATACGTCATCCAAGCACGCGTAATTAAACACGATCGACGCTATATATTTTCGTCCACTTTCATTTGCCTTTACCTTACTGTTTCTACATTTCAATTGAACATTACAATTAACTTCCCCTATGTTTTTTTTTTTCGGCTTCGCTGTCTGTTCCTTCATATAGTTATTACTAAAAGAAATCGATCCCCTCGAATGCTTCCCGCTCACAAACAAAGTTCATTCGTGGCCGACACCGCGCCCTGCTACGGCGCCGAAAGCGAATGAGCAACACTGGCTGCGCCAGCCGCATCGAGGGTGTAGCTTCCGTTTTGAGCGCTATACAGCGCCAATGATTACACAAGCGCTAACGCGCTACACGGACAGCAGAAGCCTGGCACGGATGCTAACCGCCAACACAAAAAGCAAGAAAAAGAAAGCTACGGCAGGTTTGCTGTTCTCGCCAGCTATAAGGTTATAGTTTTGTTTCCTCAAACGAAATCCCTGTGCCCACCACAGCGACGCACAAAGCGCTCATGACTACGTCAGAGCGCTTTTCTTTTTAATTTCTATTACGTCCTTTTCCCGCTACGCCGGCCGGAACGCGCGGTGACGTTGAACAAAGGAAAGGAAGGACAGACCGCGCCAGCGTCCGTCGGCCGACAGAGACGATCTTTTCAAAAAGCCGGCAACAAACAAACAACAAAAGAGGCCTGTTTTGAAGAGGAAGTTGCATGATTTGCAGCCTCACAGCCACACCCGCGCTACACACTGCAGAGCGCACGGCGTGGAAAGCCTCTGACGAACAACTAAAGAAAACCGGGAGAGGTTAGCTAAAACGGGGTCACAGCATTAAAAGCGACCCCCGTGTACAGACCAATGGACCCGCATCTATAATGAAGAGACATACAGTGTATATTACCGGACGAATTGAACGGCGCGCTCGGAAGCCCCGACACTGGAAGCATCGGATATGAACGAAGCCCGCACCAATATCGTGCAGATGACCGGAACGGCGGCAATCACAAAAGCAACCCATAACCTAGACACTACTGGTCGCGTATAGACGGCGCTTGGATGAAGAACTAGAACATCTAAAGCGGACGTCGCTCGGAGAGTCACAACAACCGCCGTCCAAATGCGGCAAATTAGGCGTAGACTGAGCACCCAGAAAAGGCTTCTCCAGATTAGTTCGTGATGAATGTGCTGCGTGCAAACTCTATACGGAGAAGAATTTCGGAAACGCGTCGAACGGGTTTGGCGAGACATACATTGATTGGTATTTCCGCCCTAAAATTGGCTTAACAAAATGGTACGAGCTCTCGCTGAAATATTCGCGTGAGTTTGTTGACTACAGCCAACCTTTAAAAACGTCAACGATGGTTGATTTTACTAAGTAAAAACGTTGCTACGTCTTTTTTTTTTTTTACGAATAATTTATTGCAAGGTGCAGTTTGGGCGCGTTGGTACTCCATGCGTAAGTAAGTAAGAATAAAGAGGCCAGTTTTCAGCACTGTATAGTATAATGTAAAGGGCCAGTTTTCAGTAGAGCTCTCTAAAAAAGTCCCGACATTATGCATACCGGAGGTCAACGAAATTTCACAAACGTTTGCTGACGTTTTACCGAATGACATTTCGAGAGAATGTTTTGTAAAAGGAATGTCAATGAAGTTCGACGAGTGGAGTCAGCTTTTGATCTTCTAACGTCTTTGCCACGTTGTAACAAGGGCTCGCTGTTTTCATGCTTTCCCGCTCGCCAAGCCCCCACCATTCGTACGCTCATTAAAAGCGCGGCTTGCGTCGTTTCCTCTCTTCAACGATGAATGATTACTTCAGTGACAACACACCACTATACCAATAGACGCATACGCGAGACCAAGCTGTGATGTTCGCGATCTTGACGTAGTACATACCTCATCCATTTGAGCACTTCAATTTTGTTTTTCGTTCCTTCCATAAAAGCACATTATTTTCATAATAGATCGATGCGGTTCAAAATCGAAACTAAGCTGCGTGTTTCATCTATGTAAGCACACGCACCCACACACACACACGATATAGTACAGCGTAGGAATTAATCACGCTGGCCCATGAGGTACAATATCAGAGAAAAGGGTACGACATACGTTAATTAACTGCCTTTTACACGGTATATTTCTGACGTTTCGGCTGGTGGACCAGCCTTTGTCGAAATATTTTTTTTTTCCCGAGCGTTAAAGAAAGACCGCAAAACACGAAAAAGTTGCACGCAACTAGTCGCGCGGCAATTTTCGCGTGCTTCTGCGGGCTTGGAAAAAAACATGATTGACAACTTTGCTCAGACTATAACATTTGAGAAGTTAATATTAGCTAACTATGTAATTAGGCAAAATACAAAAAAATAGCTCCACTTGCTCCAAGCAACGGCAAACATTACCTTGGCTCTATCCAGCTACGTGGAACACCCTGAATATACATTGATTGTACCGGAGGACATCGGCACCAGCTCTGTGCCAACCAGTGTGGAAGAAAACGTTGACGATCGTGTACGTGGTTCGCGCTAGGTCGGTTTTCAACGAGCCAGCTTGTTTTAACCGTCAAGCCTTGTGAAGTCTACCTGCCGAATACTCTTGTCATATTTGGTGGAGGTGCTGGGTACGTCCCTTTCAGCGTCCTGGAACTCCGCAGCCGTACGCTACCATCTGCATTCGCTATGACCGAGGACGCCGGCCCCTCGCGAGCTGCCCCTGCTCCCACGTGGGAGCAGCTGCCTCTGCCCCAAAAACTGCCCCAAATATGACAAGAGTATTCGGCAGGTAGACTTCACAAGGCTTGACGGTTAAAACAAGCTGGCTCGTTGAAAACCGACCTAGCGCGAACCACGTACACGATCGTCGACGTTTTCTTCCACACTGGCTGGCACAGAGCTGGTGCCGATGTCCTCCGGTACAATCAATGTATATTCAGGGTGTTCCACGTAGCTGGATAGAGCCAAGGTAATGTTTGCCGTTGCTTGGAGCAAGTGGAGCTATTTTTTGTATTTTGCCTAATTACATAGTTAGCTAATATTAACTTCTCAAATGTTATAATCCGAGCAAAGTTGTCAATCATGTTTTTTCCAAGCCCGCAGAAGCCCGAATCACCCCAGAGCACACCACAGGTGTACACCTGTGGTGTGCTCTGGGGTGATTCGTCAGCGTGATCCTCCAGTTTTCAGTGGCACTGACGGTCACGACGTGGAAGACTGGCTGGCCGAGTATGAACGTGTTAGCGCACACAACAAGTGGGATGACCGCTACAAGCTGACTTACGCCATCTTTTACCTTGCCGACGTGGCCAACCTGTGGTTCAAGAACCACGAAGCTGACTTTACCACCTGGTCAGCGTTCAAAGAGACCCTCGTTTCGTTTTTCGGGCGGCCAGCGGTGCGCAAGCTTCGCGCACCGCTGAGATTGCGCAGCAGAAGATGCAGCTTTTTAGCAAAGCAGTGAGCGGACAGTTTTATCAGTTATCATTCGGGCATCGAGCCGAATACGTCCTGTGGGCTATACAGATGTTATGTGCTAGCTGCGCGTACAGTGTGGACAACTATTAAAGGGAACGCTCCAAAGTGCAGCTCTCACTCCACTGGTACTGCGGCTATAAGTACCGGCTCAAACTATACGTTAATGTGCTGTACATGGAAGTAGAAAGCTGCTGCAGCGCCACCATGGCACAATTACTCGCGCACCTGCTGCAAAATCGGGCGATTTCACACACGCCAGAGGAAAAATCAGCCCGTGCTCTTCGCCCAACGTGTCCCTTTAATAGCGGCACTGCACTGTGCAGATCCTGCACGAGGCCTCTACACTGAAACTGAAACGCATCTACGTGAGACAAAGAAGCAGACGGCGGGAAAGGAACGCTCGCTCCATCAGCTTATTATATAATTACTTTTTTTGTGTGTGTACGTGTCTTTTAACTAGTCCACATATGAAAGAACATGCTGCCGGGAGTAATGCAGCGCGTAGAATATTAGGAAACCCGTGACTATTATGAGCAGCACTCCCTGTACAAGGCGGCGATACGCACGGCCCATTACTCTCATTCACGGGATTATATACCGGGCACTCTCGTTTGCGACCGCGCTCTCAGCGGCGCTGCTGTCTGCGCAGACGTAAAGTCCCTGTATAATAGGGACTTTACGCAGACGCCGTTATGCAACGCAAACGGTTGATGCAACGCATGTTTACAGACTAAGGCATTTTGACAGGTATAGGCACCCAGCGCTAAAGCTTCGCAGAGCTAGTAGACAGCAGCGCCACAACACACATCCTAACGAGTGGTGGAAGCAAAACTGGAGGGACGCTGCGTATACATTCCCCGTGACAATTTCGATCGCTTATCACGGGGCAAGAGTGTCCGAGTTGTGAAAACGTCGAAAGGGCGCATGCGCAGGGCAATAACACTCAGACGAGCGACGAAATGACCGCTATCGTTTGGAATGGCGTACCATTTTCATCACCTCTCTAGCGGCCGGTGTCGGCGACGCTGGGGTCAAAAATGGAAAACGTCGTAGCGCCCTCTGAATAGTGCAGGGTGCCCATAGCAGACGGCATTTAATGCAAGATGCAATTCGGAAAACCGGTGCTAACAACATCTTCCTTCAGTTCGCGCGAGGCATTTCTTTTTTTTCTCCCGAGATGTTAGTGGATATATAGTAAATGAGGCAGTGAACAAACAAATCGGCGATTAGCTCACAGACGACGCGTTTATTAGCTGATTCCGCGATACGAGACGACCGCGTACGCAAACTGAGGCACATGCATCGGGCCGGGTTTTCTCAAGGCAGCGTGAATCGCACCAGTTCCGTATCCCTCAGTCAAATGCTTCAGAAAGTTTTCGTCATCCTATGAGTTTCGCCGCAGATCTCCCGTTTCGCCAACCTCAAATAGAGCTTGAAACTTATACCTGTTTACAGAGCCCCCCCCCCCCCCCCCCCTTCCCCATCGAATGCTATACGGAGCTTCTTTCCTACGGCTGTCAAGTGCGGCGAAGCAGAAACTAAAAAAACATGCGGACGCTCTTCCGCGTGAGCGATGCGAAAGCCGCGCATCATTTCCACCCAACATTCCGTCAGTGAGAGGTAACCAGTTGACGAAGCAAAGCTAGATAGACGAGAAGAAAAAGGAAAGAAAGAAAAACAGAAACGGAGAGGAGTGACCCTGAATTGGTCCGCGTGCGCTACCACACACTCCGCTTATTGATATTCTGCGGCGCGCAGCCCCACCCAACTGCTCGCGAGCGCAAATGGAACGTAAGAAAAAGAAAGAAAGAAAGAATACAAGGGGGGGGGGGGGGGGGGGCGCAGCTTACCGCCCCCTCGTCAGAAGCGTTGCGCTCTCGGCCGGGTCTTCTCGCCCGAAGTAGGGCAGCGGCGGCGCGGGGGCGTTTGTGCATTTGCATGGACGAGGAGGGCGCGCAGAGAGGTCCCGTCGTCCATTATGCAAAGTGCGACAGTCTACTAATCGGGATGGCAGCAGCACGCGCCTCTCTCTCTCTCTCTCTCTGAGTCCTTTCCAGCCTGTTGTGGCACATCGCTCCGGCCCCCCGGCAGACTTTCCTCCTCCTCTTATTTTCTACCCTTGACCCACCTGCTGAAGTGAGCACGAGCACTTTCACACCCCCGAGTGGAGGCGTTTTTTTTTTTTTTTTTTTTTTTCCATATACACCGCCGACCGCGTGCCACGTTGCATGGCTAAATGGGCGCCGCCATAAAGTGCGCGCCACCAGCCATGCGCAGTGCAGTGCATTAGGGTTCAGTCCAGAGTATAGGCATGGCTGTTGTGTAATGTGTGTGTACCTTCCTGTGCGCATGTGTGCGTCTGTGCGCGCGCACATCAAATGGTGGCCGCAGCGCACTCTATAATGACGAAGGCCGGCCCCCGAAACAACAACACACGCCGCACTTCCAGGAAGCGCGTGGAGAGTGCGCTCCTGTCCCTCGCCGTCAGGCGGAGCCATTTCCGAGGCAGAAAAGCCCTCGCGGCCGGGCAATATATAGGATGTCCACTGTGTGCGAGAAGTTCATCAAACGAGCGAAAACGCGGAAGCCACTCCAGGAATAATACCCGCGTAGACTAAACAGCGCGCGCTCAGTTTTGCAGGGAGGAGCACCGCGGATGCGTTCGTCGCGCGGTGTGTGTGTATGAATATATTACCCTCCTCACAGCAAACGCGGTGACCCTGTCTATCGTGCGCCGAGTGTTGTCATTGTGCGGCAGGTCGGTCCTTGATGCCAGCTATAACTCGGCGATTCGGGTCATCCTCTAATGTCACTGGGAAGAGAGGCTCTCGTTGTAACGATTTTCAGGAAAGTATAGCGAAAAAGAGAGTCCTCATAAGTCTTACTATACTGTCGTCATCCACGAGAGCACAAACAACGAAGACGAAGCTTCGTTCGAGGCCTTCTCGCCGATGGCGGAGCTGGTCATCAGCGCTGTAGGAATTTCTTTCATCTCCACGTACCATACACGTTCACTTCTCTCGTCGGCGCTTCATTTGTCGCGGACAATAACGCGCAGGGTAAAGAGGAAGGACACGCTGTCACATATCGTCAGCACAAAGTCGTCACAATGGCTGGTAAAGCACAGGGAAACGAGAGTAAAGGAAGGCACTGGCGGGACGCTTGCCCGGTTCAGCACAACGGGAAGGGGGGCGAAGGGGTGAAAGCGGCAGTGAGGAAGATAGGGCGCAAGGTTAACCTAGCAGCTCCACTCTATAGGTGGAGCTTGGTAAATGTATGTATATATATATATATATATATATATATAACTTCTGTCTCATTTTGTTGTGCGCAAATCTGTTTCCGTCCCCCTTTAGTGTTTGTCTTGACCTTTCATTTCCTGCTTCACTTATTACGAAGACCGCCACGTGTCCTCTCCCATATCTTCGCTTTAAACAAAAGCAAAGACAACAAGAAGCGCTGGTTGCTCCCGGTTACTTTAGAGCAACGAAATTCAATCAGGTTGTTCAATGGTTTGCCAACACGAACCACGGGTCTTATGGACCGATATTACAAGCAGAATAAAGGTAAAAAAATAAAGAGCTTAGCGGCATCACGCCACAACACCGTTTCAAAGACAATGCTGATAATATTTATCCAACATCAGTCTATTGTTTAGTGTTCCTGTATATAGAAGCCATATACAGGAACTGCTGCTTTGCTGCCCTACGCTGGGGTAAGGGGAAGAAAAGGGAAAGAAAATAGAATGACAAGAGCCACGTCAGAGGAAGATCAGAGACTGGAAAAAAAATGTGGGCAGCTTGCACTAGTGGTGCAAGGCTGGAGTAAACAGCGGAGCTGGTGATCGACCTAGCTTCCTGCAAGTTTTACTAGGCTTGGCTAAGTTTTGCTAGGAAATGGTAAGTGCTGCTGCTAGGCACGGTATTCCGAATCGGCTCGCCGCCGATGCGCAGATTCTCGCTTGGCCGTGCGACGCGCTTCAAGATGAGCGGCTTCTTCTTCGGGTGTCCGGATCTTCTTTGGTCGTCCCTTGTCAAGGCTAGATGTACTCGCCACAGAGTCAACGAGAGTTGTGCCGCCGTCGCGGCGGCTCCGAGCTTTATCTCAACGGTGACGTCACCGCCAGGCTGCGCCTCCACACTTCCCGGGGCGTGGCTGGTCGAAACCTGCCGAGCCGCTGTCAGAGGCGCCTGATGCAGTCACGGACACCGCGGGCGTTCGGTGCGAACGCGGGCAAACGCGGACGGCGCCGGCAGCAGCTCTGCGCGTTGCTGCTACAATTTCTCTCTCGCTCTCATTTTCTGTTTCTCTCTTCCCAGCACATCGCGCGCCGCGCGCATGCTCTCCTTCCCTCTCCTTAACGTCCCATGTCAAGGCAACATGTGCACGGCACGGAGAGGAGGCGAAGCACACACCGCTCAGCGAGGTTTTGTTCGCGACACATGGACTGACGGTCGGCTTAAACAGCTCCGCTGTTAAAAGTAAGTAGCAGTGGTTTAACAAGGGTTTAACAGGATGCAGCCGATTCGTTTCGACAAGGTCACAATTGTCCTCGTCAGGACAACAACTGTGCCCTGACGAAGACAAGTACCCAGTCGAAATGTGGCTTCAGAGACACGTCGCTCGAACCTTCGACCCCCAACAAGTCACATGGTGCACGCGCATGTACGACGGCATTCAATGTTTATTCGAAGTTGAGAGATAAGGAAGGACAACCAGGGAGATTAACCGTGGTAACGCCCCTTTGGCTACCATTGATGTGGATAAGAGGAAAGCGGGACGGAAAGATAACGAGAGTCAGGCTCATTCAAGGCTGGCAGCACAGCCGTTTCTTTCTGCGAGGATCCCAATATATTTTAGGTCAGGCAGGGTGACACGACCCTCGAAAGTGCCCGGGCAGACACGCTAGGTGACCTCGTATCGAGTACTCGACACACAGAACTTAAGCGCACACAAACGCAGCTTGCGCGGCGAGCCCGCGTAGCCCGCGCTTGCGTCAGTGCAAACCCGCCCCCCTACTTCCCCCCTTCCAGACCCGCAGCAATCGAACGACGAGCTGGCTCGCTCGCTCGCGCGCGCGCCAATCGACAAGTCCGTGGGACACACACGTCGCACGACAGCATGACCTCGCCCGCTCTTCTTTCCCGTGGTGCAGCAGACACAAGCGGGCGGGCCGGCAAGCCGTGCACGACGGCAGTAAGTACAAAGCAACAGACAAAAGGACGGAGGGGCAGAAAACAACAAGCGGAGAGAAGCAGCAGGTTAAGCTCTCTCTTTTTTTTTTTCTTTTTCCTCGCACGCACGCACGCACACGTACATGTGGCAGAGGCCGCGCCGGACGACCTTCAAATTTCGCGCAAGGCCTCGGCGAGTCTGGCTCTGCCTCTCTCCTCCCACTTCCCCTTTCTGTACTCCCGTATGCAGGAAGGCGAGCCCCCGGCGAAGCTTTCACGAGCAAGTCTCTTGGGGCGTGTCCCGCGAGCTCCAGTCGATATATACTAGCGCCCTGTGTCCTCCTGTCCGCCGTTTTCTGTGACGGCTGGGGCTGCAGCAGAGCGCGCGGAGATTGGAGGAAGTGAGGGGGAAGACGAGAACGGGAAAATAACGGGACGATGACAGCCATTTTCGGGACGCGTCGCGCGGATAGACACAAGCACATTCAGTGATTTGATTCGTTCACTGCCTTTCCCCGACATGTCTCTCTCTCTCTCTCTCTCTCTCTCTCTTTGCTGCTTCTTCTGCTGCTGCTTCGCCCTGGAATACACACGCCCACACATTCAAGGGGACGGCATAATCACCGGCCGGCTGCCGCCATGTTGCATAGTATATACGTTTGTGCCGGGCGAACGAGAATATAAGGGAATGGCGGGCGAAACGCAGGGTAGCGCGCGAAGGGAACGCGTGTCGAGACTATGCGACAATGCTACATATAGAGGAAACACGGGAATGTGTTTGCCGCAGTCCATGGGTCAGGCGCCACAAAAGAACCCAAACTGATTCAGTATGGACGTACGATGCGACAGGGCCAAGGCTATACATAGCTATACAGCGCCGCTCCCGACACTCTTTATACGAGAGGCCGGAACCTCGTGTGGAGAAACAAGTGTATGACCCAGATTGTACAGTGAGCGATGAAGCGGGGTTCGGAAAAAGCGCCGGGTAAACAAACAAACCCATTGGAGCGATAGTGTGCATGGCTATATGAGAGTTCATTGCAACACGAGAAGCCAATAAGTTCGGGATGGAAATAAATCCACTGCTTCGGTATACGTTTTCGGTTGCGGTCGGGACATCCTCGACTCGAGGCTAAAACACAGGGTTCTCCACTGTTCGCAGTGGAGTGTCTTTTAGGTGCTCCTCCCGGACGTGGCAAGGTTACTTAACGAGGTGAAAAAAGAAAAGAAATAGGCTAGAAAAAAAAAAAAAGAACAAACCAGATGGCAGAATTGGTAGCACTTGAAGGTTCCAGCGCCCCGAAGGCGCGAACAAGACAGCGCCAACGTACGCTTCGCTTTGGACAGGCTGTAAAGTAGCAAGAGCGGAAGAGTATAGCTACGTCACTTCGCGGACTCTCTCTGTTATCCATGTGCACGCAGTGGGCGAAAGCTCTTACGGCCGCGATGGCAGAGATAGCAGCGGCTCTTACGAAAGAGCGGCGCCGTCTGGAGGCTCTCGACAGGCCGAGGTCACTCCTTTATCCACGCCTATCGGAAAAAGAAAAAGAACTACTGCTGCCTGGTGGGTCCCGTAAATGCCAGCGTCGTAAGGACCTTCGAGACCAGTGCTGTCGCGACCGCGAGCTTCTGTTTTGAGAGAGAGAGAGAGAGAGAGAGAGAGAGAGAGAGGGGTCGCGCGCCATCAAGAGCGCCGCAAAGTAAATCAACGCTTGGAGCTAGCTGTCTGCAACGTATGGTGAGCCATATTTATATGTCATCCCCACACTACCTTTTATTTTGCCCCCACTTCCTCCCCTGCTAACGTAACCTATAACCTAACACACCTCTTGCGTTACTTTTCAACCCAGCCAAACAATTCTTCATCCGATTTTTATTACCTAATTAGCCGCGATAAGTTCTCGCAGCAAGAGTGACCTCTCGGTCATGCCACAAGTGCGCACCCACATCTGGCCGGGCAAAGCTGTGCAAAACGGAGCTCGCCGAGGAAACAGCGGTGCGCGTGTGACGCACACGGTACGGTATACAGTCAACCACATATGCATACAACGCACCGGTGGAGGGCACCTTAAAGCGGAGACACATAGGGTGCTAAGGTTATCTTAGGGGACCTTAAGGGTGCCTAAGGTTGCCTAGGAACCTTAAGGGTGCCTCGATTCCAGCACCGCAGTGACTCTAGAAAGACACGGTACGACGCAGAGCCCGCTGTGGGAACCTGTTGGAAGAACCTGGTGGAACCTGTCAGTAATTGCTAGGTGCCATTATTGGTACGACCGGTCGAACAGTACGTCGGATCGTAAGGCAGAATCGTACGATGTGAATTCCGCTTTACTTTCTCCTCCCAATGTGGAAAGATTCGACGCTTTTCCCTCGCGTCGCTCTTACACGAGAGGAACAAAACCAGGAAGTGGAGGAAGCGAAAACCAAGAGAGGTGGGGCGAGTGGGGTGGGCTGTCTCGCGCTGCTTACATTCGCGTCGATACGACACGCGTTCGCGATGCGCTGCTGGCTAGACGTATTGCGAACGAAGATAGCAGCGACGCCTTGGAAAGGGGGGCAGAAGCACCACGCTGGTACAGCGGACGCACTAAACCCGATATAGGCTTTTCGAGGACGGCACGGCGTGTGCAGAGATAAACCCTTTCACGCCGAGTCGGTTCCAGCTACGCGGTCAGAACATTCAGAGCGTAGATAACGCGTTCGGCATTGAGAGATGCAGCCGCAATTTGCTGCCTGCCCACCCTAACTACGACGAGGCCAACAAAGGACGCGTAATTAACCATCGTGATATTGGGCGGTTTCGTACAGATAATAGAGAGAGAAATAAATATAACATACGGAAAGCGTTTACTCCGATAATTACGCAAATGTCGTGGCGTAATGATGTGCAGGAACCTGAGATACGTGCGCGATCAAAAAAGAACATTTTGGAAAATGCAGTTCTATATATAGCGGCCAATATATATTTATCGTGGCCTCACGCGCAACACCATCTCGAACAAAAACGCCTACAGCTTACTTGGTGTGCTCCATATGCTTCCGCAGGTGCCGAGGGCAGTCTCGATAAACATACGTCTATGCATGGTAACAACCTTTCTACATAGTACTGAATGTTTGAGCGCTATATAACAGCACATGGATCCATTTGCCAAGGGTATCATGCAAATTCAATAAAGCTTACGCCCATACGTGTCGTCACCAAGTCAAAGGACCACTAAAAATTCTCAGTAAGGCGCTTTCGTCAGTTTTGACTAATTCGATATGAAGAGAGAGAAAATTTGAAACAAGAAACAAAGGAATAGCTCTGCGCTAACTCAGGAGCTCAGTCGAAAATGAAAAACGTGTGTTCAAAAGTTGGGAAAACGTCCAAGAAGACGGCGCATGCTGAACAAAGCCTGCAGGCAGCTGCTCTGCTGCTTACACAGAAAGAGGGGTCGATGGAGCTTTTTCTGCCATCTGCGCAAACAGAGTTATCCGCTCCCGGGGTGTCGGCATGCCGGAAGGACAGCGAATCCCCTCGAACTATCGCGCACAGAACGTTGTTTGCGGTCCGTGAAACCTTTTAAATATTTCATCAGAGCGCCACGCGGCACCCACCACCAACAAAATACAAACAATATAGAGGTTCGCCTGCAATGGACCGTTTCAGCAACGGGAAAGAAGTGGTTCTCGTCGCCACTGGCTCAAAGCATGCATCGAATGGTTTGGCAAATATGGTCGCTACAGAAAATGAAAAAAAGAAGTAAGAGAGAGAGAGAGAGAGAGAGGGGGGGGGGGGGGCATGAAAGAAAGGAAAAAAAATAAAAACAATAGAACGAGAAAGGCTCGGCGAGATTCAAAATTTTCTCATCGCATACCTTTCGAAATCAGAAGCACGACCCCTACACCACGATCGGGCGCAGTATACTTACTTCGGGCGACTTATACAGCTGAAGCTTTAACCGCATACGCCGAGCTTGGAACATCCAGCCCGAGGCTTCATGTACAGTACGTTCCCTCACGCAGAAATGAAGCTGCGCGAATGGACCGATCATTCTGCGGAGCATCTCAAATGTCGGAGGCGAATCACGGCTTATAGCAGCAGTTGTGTATACGTATACATACAGTACATATGCGCGATTGCGTCCCCTCGTCACGAACTACCTCGGAGCACGTCAACAAGCGATAGCGGCGATCGATAACGCGTATAGCATCGGTGATGCAGTATCCCACGGAGAGCACTAAACGAAAACACAATGTTCGGGCAGCATGAACCCGCCATCTTCTCTCGGCGCGCACGTGTTTACTGCCGCAGCTGCACACAGCAGCGTCAGTGCAGAGAGATCCGAGCAGCCAATCGCCCGTCCACCCGCACCATCATCGCCGGGTACGCATTCTCTCTCTTCACGGAACCGCGGGGGCTTGCGGACAAAACCGATAGATTCTGCGCAGATTCCGCGGCATGCATGGTTGTTGTTGCACAGCTGGCAATGCGCGACCGTTTCCTCGGCGAGCCGCGGCAGCGTCGTCATCGCGTTTATGCGGCCGCAGCGGCGCGTGACTCGACGCGCTATATGGCCCGACAGCACGCATGTCGCGCAACGACGCAGTAAGCGTCTTACAAACTCCGTGCAGTGCGGTGAGATACGGCTCGCAGCGGGAGCGAGGCAACACGGACAATCGCAGACAGAACGTATAGCGCATGTCTTCTATTCCTTGTCCGTGCCAGATAGCGCCTGTATACCCTGTATTTTGGGGTGAAATTACGTAGCACTTCCTTTCGCCGCGGGATAGCGCTTCTCTCAATTGCCTTCCAGGACAAGTGCGTAGCACGTGACAACGTCTTGTGCTGTCCTTGTCTGTGCAGGATAGCGATTGAACTGCTGTATTTCATGTCTGTGCCAACGAGAACTGGATGTGCATGCGTCTCTACAAGAAAAAGAGGAATGTACTGCCCGTTCTGCGCTGCTAATGCTTCTGTAATCCATTCTGACCGGTGGCGACAGTTAGTTGAAGGAGATTAGCGACGGACAATGGGCGATATCTTTGTCTCCCGGTTCTCGTTCCCGCGGTTGGTCGACGCAGCGGACACAGATTTAGCTGCAGTGCACGGAGTTCGCTATATATAGTGCGCATGTGGCACACCAGCATGCGAAGCCGCACTTGCACGTTCGATACTGTGCACACGCCGCGACGTCTCCTTAATGGCGCGACCCCCGCGCTCACAAACAGGACTCGGAGCCATAGCCAGCGGAATGAGAGAGAGAAAGAAATGAAGAAATAAGATATAATAACCGCGTGCTGTAAAAATACAAAAAAACTCGCTATACTCTTACTTTCGCTTAGCGACATGAAGAATTTCGTTGACGCCGGGAGCTATATAGTAGGTAGAAAACGTTTTTTTAAAGAATGCATGCATGGTATAATACTGCATTCCGCGGCGGGTCGTGTTACGTAATAATTCTGCTTCGATTCTATTCTTCCTTCTATTTATTTTTTATCACCCGTGGCACCGCGACTGGCCGATTCTGGCGATAACAAATACTTGGCCTCGCGCCAGCCAATGGCGAAGTGAAAGAGAGTAATGAAACATGAAAAGAATTCCTACATAACAAGACTGCTACAATTTCGGAAGGACGAGTCGCATGCCTTCCAGACAGAGAACTGGCACTGGAATGCGACTTAAGAATATTAACTCTGAACATAACTTCTTCGCAAATGGTACCGGAATGTGAATTGCGAAAATTAACAATGAGCGTAACTTTTTTGCAAAGAACCGAGGTAAGCGCTCGACATCCTGTAGGGACGTTGAAGTGCGGATTCTGCCCCGAGGTCACGAGAGGCATGCAGTAAGGTCAAGGGGGAAAAAGATAACAGAAAGGCAATAAGTTTTAAAAAATGACAATGATAAATATGAAACATCTATACGGGAGTCTAATATGAAAATATATAGCCACTATAATGTCCGATAAAGCTACAATTTCCTCAATCATTGCGGAGGTATTATCAGCAAGTCACGTTCGAGCAAATCAGGTGTTCCCTTTATAACTGGTCCTCCCGTTCAGGGAGGACAAGACCAACTCAAACGTACAACTGTGGCGGTTATAACGCAGCTACGCTGAGGAGGAACGGCACTCGAGCCCATACGACAAAGCAAAAACGGATTTCCACGATTTCGCAGCTCCAAATGGCACCGCGCGCGCTGTATATACATTCCGGCACGCGACAGGACCCGAAGCCGACAAACAACACCGGCTTCCAGAGATCACGAAAGGTCACCGCAAGCGAATGGAGCCTCAAGCGAATCGAGGCACCTTGGTCGCACGCAAGGCCTTAGTCGAACGTTTTCAACACCGCCGGGTCTATCGACGTGACAAAAAAAAAAAAAAAAAAAAAAATACGTAAAGCGAAATCGCGACAGTGGCACGTAACACACACCCGCTTTTGCAACACGGTTTCGCAAACATCGACACGTGCGCAGCGCGTGTTTCACTAGTTAGTGCCGCGTACGTGTTTCGCATTCGTATATATATAGTACAGTGGTGCACGTCGGCACGCTGGAAAACACGCTATAACAGTATAAACACTACCGTCACGTGCTCACAACAGTCCAAAGAACACGTGTTCGGAGTGCGCAATATATAAACAAAGGGAAAGGAGTGTAGATTGAACGCACACGAAAGTAAAGCGCCATACGAATGTTGTTGAATGAACGGTTGTTTGAATAGGCTATATAGTTGGTTCTTGATCATGGATGCGAAGTTGGCGCTGCGTAGTTCTAACAGGTCACACGCGCTAAGTGCAACAGCAGGGTACACGAACACGCCCGAGGCACCGCCAAGCCGTCGAGAAGAAAGCAAAAGAGCGAATAACAACCAGCCGAGATCCGCGGCATCACGGAAAATGACGGGGAAGGCGATGGGAAACAACGGAAGGCCAGCCAAACACATTCATCCCACCAAAGCAACCGGCCTTCACAGAACAACAACACGTTCGCGCCAAACGCAGTTGTTATAGGTTCCTGTACGAAGAGCGGGTATATATTTAAAAAAAAAAAAAAGCAAGCGAGCTAAAAGCTCGCAGGGAAAGAGACCGAGAGAGTTAGAACAAAGAACGTCAATAAAAAAAGTGGGGGTAAGCTATATAGGATTACGCGCATATGCCGCAGCAGTAAGCCACGACCGCTGCTCAGGTGCAACAACCTCGGGCGGTCGCAGGACGAGGCCATAGGCGCCGCTACGGGGAGAACAAGAGGACCCTCGCCGGAGACACGAGTCCCACGCGAAGCCTCAACGAGCTCGAGCTGCGCTGATCGTAGGACGTAAAACAATCGCGACTGCCGCGGCTGCCACAAGCGAGCAAGCCCACGCGTGCAACGACCTTGCTGCATCCGCGCAGCTCTCCACACACACACACACACATACACACACACACGCACATGCACACACGCACGCACACACGCACGCACATGCTCGGTGGCAGAAAGCCGCGGCAACCACGCGCATAAAACAAAAGAGACACGCATAAACCCACTCCATG
>NC_051159.1:100169192-100229191 GCF_013339745.2 Dermacentor silvarum | reverse complement strand
TACACGGTGCGAATGAAGAAACAGCCCTTATGGGAAACCATCACTGGTGAGGAGGAGCTAGGATAGTTTAAGTGGGACTCGAAAATATGTCGACACCATCCGGCATAGAGACTACTGAAATCTCACATTTTAAAAGATAACACACATGAATACTTCCATATCAGCGTATTGTTTTCTTCAATTCCTCCAAACCAGGAGCCGCCTTCGCTCCATGGCAATGCGCGTTGCAAAAGCGCTTGCATTCATATGTTTCGCAACGCCGGTGCTCAGTCAAGTGAAGGGTTAGATACATGTACCTCATAAAACGGCGCTGCCGTTCGCAGGTGCCGCTTGAGAGCTGGTTGTCGCTATCTAGGAGAGAATTTTGCGGGCTATGAATGCTGTATATTATTGCGCCATATTGTAAAATTCTGCAATGCTGGCATTTTCAACCAAGCAGAGAGGCCGTAGCAGCCCTGTGGCCCAATCAAAGCTTACATAATGGCTGAATTCAACAATATTGTCACAAACAGCAGGAAGTGGGAAAACAGGGCAAGTCACTTTAATTAGAAAAACTGAAAAGCGATTGATAATGGACTTCTTCTTTTCTGCCATGCACGAGATCTTCTTTGTCTACGTGCCGTATACTGTATGTGGCATTTGCCTCCCTCCAAAGAGAGCCTCGTCCCGATGCCCACCCAACGCCAGGAAGCTGTCGTGTCAGATGAGAAGTGGACATTTGATTCTGAACAGTAGCGCTTCATGCGCACAATGTGCACGACTTCTGGGGGAGGCTGCCTCGCTCTGGAGGAAGAATGACTGTCCGGGGGAACCTCATAGTTCACGTCACTGCGGCATCGTACAACCTTGTACGGACCAAAGCACAACCTGAGCAGCTTTTCTGAAAGCCCTCGCCGGCGGATGAGACTCCAAACCCACACTTTTTCGCCTGGCTGACAGGTGACGTATCGGCGCCTTAGATTGCAACGTCGAGTGTCGTAGTCCTGTTGTCGGGCGATTCTGACGCACGCGAGCTGTCTGGCTTCTACTGCCCGTTGAGCGGAAGCATCAGCGTCCGTGCCTGCATCACAGCATTCACGTGGTAATATCGCATCGAGCATATCGTCTTCACTTCACGGCCATAAAGAAAGCTAAATGGTGTCTTTCGAGTTGTTTCCGGCTGCAGTCGTGTTATAAGCGAATCGGATGTACGGTAGAATGTCATCGCAATTTTTGTGTTCCAGATCTACGTACATGCTCAGCATGTCCGTAGACATGCTGAGCAAAGTCTTATTCAAGCACTCTTTTAGGCCGTTTGTTTGTGGGTGATAGGTGGTGGTCTTTCGATAAGACCTGCAGCTGAGGCCAAGCACCGTCTTTAGGAGTGTAGCCATCAATGCAGTCCCTCTGTCTGTTATCGTTACAGTTATTGCACCGGGCCTCAGAACCACGTTTTCGATAAGGAATCGCGCTGCTTCTCATGCGGTGCCGCTTAGAAGGGCCTTGGTTTCTGCACAGCGTGTCAGGCAATCGGTGTCAATATTACCCACTTATTTCCTGTATTGGAAGTCGGGAATAGTACGAGAAGGTCCATACCGATATGGGCAAAGGGCGTCGTTGGCACTTGGACTGGTTGTAATAGGCCAGCTGATTTCAAATGTTGTCATTTGCGTCGTTGACAATCGAGGCACGTGGGCAAGTAATGTTTCCCAAAGGTGGCAATCCTTGGCCAGTAATATTTCTCATTGACTCGGGCCAGTGTCTACGCGTAGCCGAGATGGCCTGATGTCGGTTCATCGTGGCAGGCTTGTAAGACCTGTTGACGGATAGACGTCGGGACGACAAGTAAGTGGCTGCTTCCGCTTGAAGAGAAGTTCTTATTGTAGAGCACATCATTACGGAAGCAGAATGATGGCAAGTTTCTCGTAAATGTTTTGGGTGCGCTTGTAATCCGGCCTTCTAAATAGTCAATTAGGGGAATCAGTTCGCTCTCTGCGCGCGGCTGATGAGCAATGGAGGCCGTGTCTAGAACTCCTATAAAAGCCATGTCTTCATCGTCTGTGACTTCCTGCTCAATCGGTGACCTTGAAAGGCAGTCGGCGTCGAAGTGTTATCGTCCTGACTTGTACACCACTGTCATATCGAATTCTTGAAGCCTTAGGCTCCAACGTGCTAGTCGACTAGATGGATCCTTCAAGTTCGTCAGCCAGCAAAGGGAGTGATGACCGTTGACAACACTGAAGGAAGGCCCATAGAGATATGGGCGAAACCTCATAACTGCCCATACCACGGCAAGGCATTCCTTTTCTGTGGTTGAGTAATTAGACTCGGCATGTGAGATTGTCCTGCTTGTGTATGCAATGACTCTCGCGGCTGAGTCTTGCCATTGCACGAACACAGTGCCTATAGACCTGCGTTGCAAGCGTCCGTATGTATCATGGTTGGAGTGTCCTCGTGAAAGTGAGTCAGTATAGGAGGCGCTTGCAGGCGCTGTCGGAGGTCATTAAATGTGGAATACTACATTGCCAAGAATAGCACTCCTAATATTCAAAAATATTAATCCCGGTAGCCACAGCATATGCTGAAACAATGAGCAACAGCCCCGCAGCTAGCCATCAAGATGAGCAACAGCCCCGCAGCTAGCCATCAAGAAGAATTAAAGGAATCTATAAGAAAACAAAGACTGCGAAGAAGGAAGCGAGGTCACGTTTCGTGCCAAGCCTTCCACAAAAGGAGACACGTGCCTCATTATTTATTTTCTTTCAAAGGGACCAGTAGTAAATCTCTTTTTTTTCACGCTATCAAGTTCTTTCGCAGTGTTCGCGCGACACTTTCATGGCTTCCGGGTACCTCGTATATTAGCATGGCCACTGCACCCATTTGTTGGTGTCGTTTCGTAAGACTGCCCATCTTTGTGCCAGACATTATGATGGCAGTGCGTAGATCAAGCTTGCACGCCCATTATGCTCGCTACATAAAGATGTCCTGTTGCGCCTTAGAGTCTATTACGGAGGAGCACCCTAGAGGGGAAGTTCGCCGCTCGATGGAGATCACACAAAAGCAAGAATCGCTGCTGTTAAATTTTTCTTTGGTGCCTCCAAATAAAAATGTACTGTTTGCTGTCTTTGTAAAACGAAGGCTTAGCTTTTTTTATTTGCGCTCTTCTTTGCTATGGTGGTGCGTTTTGAAGAGGGCTGAGGAAAGCTTGGAGACAGCTGGATAACAAGATAAATTGGGTTGCTGCTTACATTAAAATGGATGTGCCCAAGTATAGCACAGAGGAAAAGACGTCGTGGATGTATAGATCAGGCATTCTGAGTGTGTACAAACGTATGATAAAAGCATAAAATGTCCCTGTTTATTTATTTTTAAGTGTGTTTGCTGATAATTTGGTAGTAGTAGGCAGTGCGAAGTAGGAAACAGCGGTAACCTTCCCAATCATATAAATGACCCAGATATTAGCAACCATCTTGCGACTTCATTTTAAGCACACTGAAAACTATTGAGCACGGTAAAAAACGAAGATGTTTGAATTTCTTACCCTATGTAAACGGAAGCTACCTATATTTCCACACGGTGCTGCATAATCTTTCACATTAGGATAACAGTATGCACAAGTCCATGGTCATGTGCAATGCCTAAAGAAGGTGACACCAATTAAAGTTTTTTTAAGGCTTGTCAATACATATTGTCCAAAGGGTGTGTCAGACTTCAAACTTCTATATTCCGTGATACCTATTAATAGATAGGACGACTCTTTCGCCAGCTCTAAACTACCGCATGTTCTTCATGTGCGAAACTCCTGCTCGTCTTGCTTTGTAACACTTAGCGCCACTGCTTGCTGAAATAAAGTTCTCGCCGCGGCGACCGCTTTCTGATCGCTGCTGGAATGACTAACTGTCGTTAACTTTATTGTGCGTAGTTGCACGTTAAAGAACTTAAGGTGATCAAATGTATGCGGAGTCTTCTTCAAATTACTAATTAAATACAAAAAAAAACAAGTCTTAGTAACACTCTCTAAGTATGCCAAGGCATACTCAGTGTTTGTTGATTGTGACGTCTCCATAGCTGCATGCTCGTGCCTTACCAGTGACCTTGCTCACTCTCATTTATCAAACGAATGTTCCTATACCTCATACAACGAAAAGACGCAACACGCCAAGGCAAAGATAGGCAAAAGGAAGGAGCGTCAGAAAAGAGCGTTCCTCTACCTCGTATTTTTTACAATCTTTCTATTTCCTAAATACTTTGACGAGCTCTCATAGGGTCACCAGAGCTCGTGTGTTTGTTAGAAACCTGCAAAGGAACTGAGGTGCTCCCATAATGCTATAAAGAAATGCGTAACCGATTCTGGGATCCCCGTCTTCCAGAACAGCAACCAAGCGCTGTTTGAAACGTTTGGCCCATGCGTCAAATGCCAGTCTCTTACAATATTCCCACTCGACAGCTAGCGCTTTGAGACGCTGTACTTGACTTCACTGCATTTGCAATCGGCCCATATTGTCTGTTGGATACCTATATATTTGGGGAAGTATGACTGTATGACCATTGGGAATCGCAACTATTTCAAAGGAAAGCATTTTTGTGTGTGTGCTAGTGTTACAAAACTATTCGGACGAAGATAAACGCAAAGAAACGGGACTGAACTTTTGAAGCAAACGTCTGTTGTATTTTGTGGTTTAACACATGGTATAATGTTAGGTACCAGCGACCATGTTGCCTTATTAGAAACTGCTACGACCGTTACAATTATTTTTCGATGATAAGAAATATAAAATCCTCGTATAAGGACGAGTAAGAAAAGAAATATATTGTGCCAGAGCTTTTGTTACAGATAGTTGTTCATATACACTTGTGGAAGTAATAATGCACGAAAAAAATTGCCGCGTATCTGCGTGCTTCGCTGCAAATGTCGTCGAAAGACGATAGTCTTCTGCCAGGCCGTACTACACGAGTGCTGGTCTGATCCGCGGCCACCCGTGATGCTGTTCTCGTACCATTTCCGTCCTGGCATGATAAATGCAATGGAGGTTTGTTTGAACAGATTTCATTTTACCGCATTATTTCATCAAGCGGTCATTTATGTTTCGCCCTGCCTCAGACAGCGCTTCCTTTATGTTGAATCGGCCGCATCTGGCTGGCATTGATAAAATTGAGGAGGCGCTGCGTGAGACATGGACGCCATCTGGCAATACATCGGGAAACATGAGCTTGTGCAGAGGGTTTCCTTCCTCCATGGCAGAGGACGCTCATCGGCGCGCAGTCGGGGAACGTCGTTCGTCGGCGCGCATAGCATGGCATTTCAGCGCAGCTTAAGAAACTAGGGTCTTTATAGTCACGTATCTATGTATTTTCTATTAAAGGAACACACCTCCTAATACTTACCTAGTGATGTTGCGCCTCAGATATGCGTAATATTTACTTTGTGATCGATAACGTTCACAAGTATGAACAGCCGTACCAGTTTAAGTAGTGTGGGCGGTAAGCAAGTGGTCCATCTTTGGCCGGGTGGCTGAATCGGGTGACAGACAGACAGACAGACAGACCAAATTTTCAGCGTTTAAGTTCCCCAAGAAAGACTATCGTCTTTAAAAAAGATTAAGCACTCATTGATCACGCAGAGCGACCGCACGCTCCCAGAGCCAATACAGCACATTCTAACTCCAGGCGTTCATGTTGGGAAAGGCGCTTCCTTGTTAAAATATGTGCAGCTGCCTCGTGTCCTCGACAATTGATCATTAAACAATAATTGCGTTCTTCGTAAATAACAATGAAACCAACACTTAACCAACGCTCGCAGCACGTTGGATCAGTAATTTTCTGAAAAGAATTTGAATGGAATATTCACAAAGAGGTAAACAAGATTTTAAATAATATGCACTTGTCCAAACTAGATATATAATAGCTGACAGAATATTAACTGACATATTAAGTCAATAAAATTAATTGACAGTAGGTATTGGGTATTTGAAAACGTGAAACGCCTTGAATTGTTCTTTTTTTACGCTTCAAGAAATGTTCTTATTGAAACACAACTACACTGGATAAAAAAGAACACGTTACGCTTGCTGCTGCTTCTCTCCTGCATTGTCTGCAGAGCGACGTGAACTTCTGAAAATCATAAATTGTTTAGCCAACAAGCTGCTACCTTCTGGCACTTTCGCTTCACATCATTGTTCTACTGCAGTAGCATCTCATCTAAGGAGTCACTATGCTGAGTCAGCATGAACGTACGTGATGACTGTAGTAGAGCGCACAAATGGATAGTGCATGCCACATAGTCATATATAAAACCCAAGGAATAAATTTAGGTACTGAAAGCTTGTGCACTGAGCTTACACAGCATAAAATATCGTTAAATGAACAATGATGCAGTAGGCGGTGGTAGGAAGTATATTGTATATATTGCAGCAAAGTGTAAATGTTAATCATATTATAAGTTGTTGTAAAGATCGCTCATAAACAAATATCCAGTTTCAACAAGTGAGGTGTTAATAATAATGAATCCATGCCATAAAAATTTGTGCGCGTTCGACGCCGCAGGTACACCTGCTGTTTATTTATTTCCGTACCTTCAGAGCCCATAGGGCATTACAGAAGGCAGTGGTAACAATAAATACAAAAAAAAACACAAATCAAATATCATGTAATATATTCAAGCGCATTTTTAAAGTGACAGCGATCCGCAATAGATACAGTGGAGGTGGGCAAGTGATTCAAATCATCAGAAGTTTGAGGAACGAAAGAATGAAAGTGTTGGTTAGTGTGACAACGAGGAACAAACACTTAACACTTTATGAACATTTTTTATTTGCTTATTTATTTATTTACGATACACTTGGCCATAATACCGTTACAGGGTGGGTTTTAAGGTATCACAAATAGAATTTCGGTGTTGCAACAAACCAGTCTCGTATCGACCAACAATATTCTTATTTTATTTATTCATACTGTCAGCACAAGCCAAGACAGGAGTTGCGGTTACATTGCTGTCATCTACAAACTAGACATAGTGCATGTTTAAATAATTCAATAAAAAGCAATCAAGATAGGATAGGAAGGCACAGCATAGAAACAAATATGAAGCAATAACAACATTAGTCACAATTACACCACTATATGGTCTAACAAGAAGTAATGCACCAAACAACTGCAACCGACAAACAGCTAACAATAAAACGTATTCTCAAGCGTTTACGAATAATTGGTAACAGCTCTAACAAAAGATTGTAAATCAGTACACTTTACTATATCTTGTGGCAGGTTGTTCCAATCGTCTATGCTTCGAACCAAGAACGAATTTTTGAATGATTCGGTTCTATAATTAAGGGGCTTAATATGTTTTGAATGCTTTGTTCTGGGGTTCGCAGGTCTCTCTAATGTGATGTATTTTTCTAAGTCTACTTTATAGTCTCCGCTTAATACGTGAAAGAAGAATGTCAGCCTGTTAAGCTGCATTTTTGGCTTGACAGTCATGAAGCCAGCTCTACTTCTAAGTTCGGTGACGGACTGGGTTCTAGCGTATGTGTTAAAAATAAACCTAAGGCCTTGTTTGTACGCGCTCACATTTTAGTGTGTTTTGTTTAGTGTACGGCTCCCAAACATGACTTGCATAAGTCAGTACAGGAAGTACAGTCATATTGTAGGCCATTGTTTTTACCTCTGGGGTGGCGTCGTGAAGTTTTCGTCGTAATGACCAAAGCTTACGCATGGCCTTATTGCAGATGTTGTCAGACATGTACCGACCAGTTCAAGTCATGTGTGAGATGAATTCCTAGGTATTTAAATTCCTTAACCTCAGCTAATTCAGCTCCGTTAATGCTGTAGGGTAAAATTAAAGGATCTTTTTTACGCGTCATACGCATACCAACAGTTTTTGATGCTATTCAGCTGCCATTTGCCACTCGTCACACAAGAGAGTGACTTTTTGTAAATGGTTACTAAGCTTCTGTTGATCATTAGGAGTGCATATTTTAGCATATACAATGGTCTCATCTGCATAATGTTTGATGGCTATTTGTGGCGAAAAACCTGCTCCCATATCGCTAATATAAATGGAAAAAAAGTAAAGGGCCTATAGCAGATCCTTGCGGCACACCTGATCGAACTGATTTATTGGTACTGCAAACAGAATTTAATGAAACAAATTGTTCCCTTTCTGACAAATAAGCCTCAATCCATTTTAATAGCTGAGTATTACCTAAGAAACAAGACAGCTTCATAAGCAGCTTTCGGTGGGATAATCTGTCGAATGCTTTGCGGAAATCGATAAAGATAATATCTATTTGACCCCTTTCATCAATACATTGACCGATTTCATGTGTAACCTCAGTGAGAATAGTGAATGTGGAGTACCCTCGGCGAAAACTATGCTGGTTTTTAACCGAAATGTCGTTTTCTTCCACAAGTTTAGTTAGGTGGGTGGTTAAGATATGCTCTAGCGTTTTGCAACATGTACTTGTCAAAGAGATTGGTCGGTAATTAGTGACATCATGTTTGGAACCCTGTTTGTGAATTGGTGCTACCTTAGTCCGCCTCCAGTCTCTCGGAACGTCGCCAGATTCTAGAGAATTAGTATAGATATCCGAAAGAAAACATGAGCACCACTCGGCGTATCTCTTTAAAAATGCGTCGGGAATTTGATTAGGGCCAGGGCATTTTTTCTCATCTAGTTTAAGGAGCAGGTTCAAAATGCCGTCTAGTCTAATACTTGGCTCAGATATACACTGCTTAATGGAATGCAGTGTTTGAGGTGTAGAACCATCATCCCGCGTGAAAACTGATTCGAAATATTCATTGAAGAGGCAAGCCATTTCAGAGCTGTTCGTGATAGACTTATTTTCACTTGTCAGAAATTGAATGCCGGAGTTGGGCCCTGAAATATACCTCCAGAATTTTTCAGGAGAGGTTTTAATAAAGTTGGTAAGTGTTTCATTCAGGTAACAATGTTTAGCTTTAATAATTTCCACTTTAAGTTCCTGTGAAACCGAATGAATACAATGACGTGTTCTTGTAGAGAAGAATTTTTTAGAACTCATTCGTTTCAGAAGACGCTTTTTATGAATTATTTTCCGTGTAATCCATGGGTTTTTTCTGTTAACTTTCTTGGGGCGCTTGGGAACAAATAGTTCTATTAATTCCAATACCACACTTTTAAACTTCTCCCAAGCATCGTTTACTGACGTAGTATTTAGCGAAATAAAATGGCTGAAATCATCATAACCTTCCTCGAAATGGTCCAATACTGCAACATCATCTGCTTGAGAGAAATCAGAGACTAGCAAAGTTTTATTCTTTTCTGCTCGGTTATATGTGGTAGAGACATACGTGATCACCATTTTGTGGTCAGAAATCCCTTCTAAGACTTCACACCAGTACTTGGATTGTATGACAGATCTGCTCAAGAACACCAAATCAAGTAGTGATTCTCCTAATTTGTAGGTTCGCGTGGGCATAGTTGCTATTTGTGTTATTATTATTATTATTTGATTTGTACACATATACACACAAGGACACAAATGGATTAAGGAGGGAGCAAGCTGACAACTGCCACCGAGAGGGGCACAACGCCTGCCTACTCCTATAGGAGAAGGGAATAGAGGAAATGAAAATATGAGAAAAGAAAAGAGGAAAGAAAGAAATGACGGAGACACGGACAAAAAAAATAATGTCTATAAACGGGAGGCCAAGTCAGTGTCCTTCAGAAAACTTAGCAAGGCTCGATGGGCCTGGTCACGTCTTGCAACGCTCCCCTTTGGAAAAAGGCAATCGTCAAGGGTCGCACATTGCAGCCCCATAAGTCTATACTCCTTAATTAGTAATGCACGCTGCGCAACGAATGCGGGACACTCTAAAACTAGATGTTCAAGTTCTGGGGCTATTTGTGTTAAGTCAGGGGAAAAAGCCAGATTCAGAAGAACACGAGACATGGCCTGATCATTTTGACTTTCCCAATAATAGACCCAGTCAATATGCGGTAAATTAAGATCTCCGGCCATTATAATCTTACAGTTGCTGCTGCCAAACTTTTCAAGTAAGAAATCATTCAGCAATAGCATGTATTCTTCGGTGGTGCCAGGGGGGGGGGGGGGGGGGGATATACTGCAACAATTACTAAATACAAACCACCGATATCTGTAGTACCCACAATACACTCCAGTTCTGGAGGGGATGAAATTTCAACGAAGACCATTGAAGTTTTATAAACAATAGCAACACCTCCTCCTCTGGATCATCGGTCTTTTCGACAAGCCGTGTAGTTCGGAGGAAGGAAATCATCACTCTCAATTGATTAATTTAACCAGGTTTCAGTCATAATAACGACATCCGATTCATGTTCCATGAGGACAGCTTCCAAAAGTGAAGACTTGTTACATATGCTCCGTGCATTAACGTTTAAAACTACTAGTCTGCCAGGGACACTCTTCACTGCTGTCGGAGCTGTTTCCCTTCTCGAAGGATTTTTCTCTGCCGCCTATGTTGCTGTTTTTGTCATGAAGACGAGACTCCCGACAGGGCCTACGTGTGGCCGTGTCATCATCCCAGTAATACGCCTTGCCGTCCACATAAAGCCTGTCATAAACTAGGCGCACTCGCTTTCCACTCGACTTCTCATTTTTAGCGCTTTCCCAAAGCCACTTTCTGCTGTGCACCACGCTCTTTGAAAGGTCATAGCTTATCGAAACGTTCATGCCTTTCAGGTTGGGACAATTGCGCATAATTTCCTGCTTTTCCTTGAAGTCATACAGGTGGAAAATAACTGGCCGTGCTCTTGACTGCTTTTTTCCAAGACGGTGCATGCGCTCAATGCTGCGGGGGGAAGTACCAATCACAGAAAATATTTTGTACTGCATCAGTTTTGATAAATCTGCCTGTGTTTCATTGTCTTGTTCAGGCAAACCGAAGATGGTAAGGTTATTGCAGCGCTGGCGATTTTCCATATCGTCAACTTTTCGAGATAGCACTGTGACTTCTTCATTTAGACGAGACACCGTCCGCGGTGTGTCATCAAGTTTAGGAAAAGAAGAGTCAAGTTTAGCTAAGCGGTCTTCAATATGTTTTATAGCTGCAACATTTTCTTTCATTTCTTTTTGAACTGCTCTCTGATCACGTTTAATTTCACTTAACGTCTTGCTCTGGTCTTTCAACGTTTGCAAAATCTGTTCAAGTTTTTCATCTGTAGTCAAACCGGGGCCCGGATTCAACTCGACGTCACCGCTTGTGATAAGCTTGAGACACGCAGACCAACAATCACATACCAGCAACGCTAGAGAGCGAAGGGGGGAGGGGAGGGGGGGGCTCGGCATGACGATCAGAGGCAAATGATTACTTCTAAGTGAGGAAGTGTCGTGTCTCACCTGCAGACAAGTAAATACGAGCACGTTGGAAACCATGTTCGCATGCGTGCCGTTCCCGCAACTGAGTCCGTGGGGGTCCGGGGGCCAGTTTAAGTAGGAGTCGATCCGTGACTTGGTCGTCGATGATTGGTCGATGCTTCTGATATACGTCGGTGTTCTCCCCGCAAATCTGTGGCACATTGCTGAAATGGTATACTCTCCCACTCGTTTCTTCATAAAAATCTGTCTGATGGTGCCTGAAGACCATTGAGACTGCAACAAACGACCGGGGACTATACAGCAAGGACCGGGACTACAGCAATCATCAGAGACTGCAGCAAACGTATACTAGAGTCTAGCGTGCACCCTTTTTACTCCCCTTCGTGCTGTCGCGTTCCGCCATCAACTTTAAGCTCTTTGAATACGGCTGAAAAGTGCACCAGAAAGAGCTTGTAGTACCAGGTTTTTTCCACCGACGTACATAACTTGCAGACCTCGTTGAAAAGGGGACCGGCAGTGACAATTCCACCTCGCATCGTCCAAGTATGCCGTAGGTAGTACAGCAGCTCTCTCCCCTTTCTTCTACACCCTGCACAGAAGTGAAAACACACCACGCCCACCCGTCGTCGTTTATTCCGCCTTTTTCTCTTACTTCTTCTATTTTACATTTTTATTTTTGTTTTATTTTATTCATTTCTCACTTTTTTTAGTTCCGTTGCTGAACTGGCTTCTTGCTCTTGTCAACGTAGGAAAGACACTCAACCTCAGAAGCACTCGGTCCGCGGGAGAAGCCAAGTGCCGCAGCCAGCTGCCCTCCGCCGCTTGTCTCGAAGTGAAAGCTTCCTCTGTTCTGCCGTCCGCGTATCGCAGGCGAAGAAAACCGACCCGGCGGGAAGCTTCTGATCTATAATTCAGCTCGCCTAAGAGCCCAGCTGGGAACGAGCGGCGCGCCTTTTGCGTCTTCCTGCCCCCCCCCCCCCCCCCCCTCCAGTACAAGCAAACGGCGCGCGTCATCGTCCCACCAAGGCCCAGCATTCCTACGCAACGGTCGAGCCCGGTGGGTGCGGCGGCGGAGGTGGTGGTGGAATCCCCCCTTTCTTTCGAGGCGAGCGTTATTATTGATATTAGGAGAGCGGACCACTTTTATGCCGCTTGCGCGGCACGGAGACCGAGTACGAGGGTGCGTGGGGAGGAATGGGGAGCACGGGGAGGTAAGGGGAGAGGAGATGTGAGAGAGGGGGTGAAGAAAGCCGGCCGCAGTCGTTCCGCGGGGTGTATCGGCGTTATTAGGAGATCGGCCCTCCGGTTGCCTCGGAGCTGCAAGAAGCGGGATTCCCGGGTACGGGCCTTGATTCTTTTATGCGACGCGTGCTTTGGCCGTGATCTAGTGAGGTTGTGAGAGAGAAAGAGAGAGAGGGGGGGGGGGGGCGTGCTAAGGTTCTGGCTTTTATGCGTCCCGCTTGCCGCACGCCAAGCGTCGCGAACGTGTCCGGCGCTGTTCTTCGCGAGGTCGCCAGGCATAGACCGTGTGTCGCTGTGCTGTCCGCATTCTCTTACTCCCCATCCCCCCCTGGTCTTACCAGTGCGTGACATCTGCGGGAACAATAAGCTTAACGCCGCCAGATTGGGAGCGCATCTTCTGTAGCTACGTACTGTCTTTATTTACGAGAAGGATAAATAGATGAGTGAAGAAAGAAACAATATAGGAGGACGATTGCTGGAATTTGTATACGTGCATGCGCATGTTTATTCCCCATCTGTTGGGTATACACATATGCATTTCGGGCCGAATTGGCCCGGACCTTGCATAAGTGGTCCTTTTGGCACTGCTCGAGCTCGTGTTGCTGAACTTGCGTCGGGTTTGCGCCCGTGCGTTTTCACTCTGTCTTTAATTTTTGTTTCAAAAATCGAGTGAAAATGCAGCGCCCGTATATGATTTTAGGCGTGTCGGTTGCAGCGATGAAGACGACGAAGTGACTGCGGGCGCGCTTGGTGGGTGCCGTTCGCTTGATCGACTTGTCTCGCGGTTCCGGTCCAGAATTTGCGAATGACGACTTAATCGAGCTTTCGCAAACTGGTGTGCTTGTTCTAAATATGTTTCACCCATGTAACGTTACCGGGTACGTCGCTCCATTTTCCAGAGAATAATTTTGCAATCGTGCTTAGGTAATAAAACCAAACGCGGCTAAACTAGCCGGAATTCAAGTGGTCATCCTCGCAGAAGAAATTTACTCTTTTTACCTTTTGTGAGCATTTATTGTTTCCATTAGGTATTTAAAAACTGCAAAAGAAGAAAACACAAGCAGGCTACACGGAACAGAAAACGCTGTGTTCTCCGTGTTTTTTTTCCTGGGTGTGTGTTTTTGTTTTTGTCTTATCTGGGCATACTTGTTCACAATGAACTTCAACCAATTGGCGAAATTCATCATTTTGCAGTATTTTAACAAAATAATTGTTTTCTCAATACGCTGTGTCACACAGAAGTTTTGTTGCTTTTATTGCGATAGCAATTCTATGGACACTCCAAGCGGATTTCTGCCGTCGGCGTCGGCGTCGCCGTGAGGTTCCGTATGACGTCCAACGGCGATTAAATTGTCGCCGTGCGCCGTATGCTGTATATGTGTGAGTGAAAGCGCGCAAGGGACGTGCTTTCACGGGGAGCGAACGCACGGCGGAGAGCAAACGCGACATCTTCCGTCGCGCGAAAGGCCGTGAGGAGGACGGGGGGGAGGGGTAGCGACGTTTAGCTGCGGCACCAAATGCGTATTTATATAAAAAATTGTAGCAGTTTCACCCGAAAGGCGAGGCATCAATTGCGATAGCAAATTAGTAGAGCGCTATACGGAGTAAGGATAGTAGTTTTCTCAGATGTATAAACTTGGACATGCAGCAGCACCAGCAACGCGCAGAACTGTTGTCGACGCCATCGGCGTTTTTGCCACGTTCGCACCGAACGCGCGCGGCGTTGGTGACTGTTGCCTTTGCCTCTGGGGGGGGAGGGGGGGGGGGGGTGGCTCGGAGTTTTTCGACGAGATCAGAACGGGACACTCGTCGAGGAGCGTCGGAAGTCTTACCACTTTCTCGCCTCGCAATGTTTTTATATAAATAGGCATTTGGTGCCGCAGCTAAACATCGCCTCCCCTCCCTCCCTCCCTCCCATCCGCCCATGGCCTTTCGCGCGACGGAAGAAGTCGCGTGTGCTCGATATATATGGTGATTGTAAAGGAAGAAAGAGACGCTTAATTCTGCAGCCCTTCATGGAGCACAGCGGAGAACGCGCGTTGGCTCTCCGCCGTGCGTTCGCTCCCCGTGAAAGCGCGCGTCCCTCGCCCCCTTTCACTCGCACATATAGCACACGGCGCGCGGCGACGATTTCATCGCCGTTGACGTCATATGAAACCTCACGGCGACGGCGACGCCGACGGCAGAAACCCGCTTTGGAGTGACCATATAATTGCTATCGGAATAAAACGTTGCGAGGCGATAAGGTGGTAAAGACTTCCTACGCCGCTCGACGAGTGTCCCGTTCTGATCTCGTCGAAAACCTCCGAGCCGCCCCCAGAGGCACCGGCAACAGTCATCAAAGCCGCGCGCGTTCGGTGCGAACGCGGGCAAAACGCCGACAGCGTCGACAACAGTTCTGCATGTTGCTGGTGCTGCTGCATGTCCAACTTTATACAGCTGATAAAACTACTATCCTTACTCCGCATAGCTCTCTACTAATTTGCTATCGCAATTGGTGCTTCGCCTTTCGGGTGAAACTGAGACAATTTATTTTATATTCGTGTTCATGCTTTTATGTCCTATGTGTCTGTATTTCTCACATTTACGTCAAGCTATTGTTTGTTACTACGTGTATATTTGTTGTAATACCGCAGTCGTTGGCCAGCCTTTCGTACTTCCCTATAACTTTATAGACTTCCCTGCTTCATTATTGGACAATATCGAATCGTTTAGGGTTTCCGCGCCTAACTGTTCATTTAATTTTCACTCGCGCACTGTTTCTGTATTTGTGTTTGTATTGCGTGGGAGCCAGAACCAAGCGCGGCTCGTTTTACGTTCTCGCCGTTACACGAACTTTTCGAGATCCGCTCGCGAAACACGGTGATCGAGATATTCGGTGTTGCGACTCCTGAGAGCCTTTCCGTGTTTCGTATAGCAAGCCTTTCTCGCTGCGGACGTGTATTTAACGACGACGAAACGCATACGCCGTGCGAACGAGCGCTGACTATTCAGCGCAGACGTGAAGCCGGACTAGTAACTCACTGCGGACACTGCGCCGCACAGCGTGAATTTGAATGCGTCACGAGTAACACGTGTTCCCCATTGGCGCCTTGATTCCGAAGAATCGGCGCGGGGTCTCAAGGATCGATACGACAAGCTGAAGTGAACACGTCCCTCTCGTCCTCCTCCTTCACTTTTGCAGAGAGTTCTGAGGCGCATTTTAATGCCTGCTTTGACTATTCACTGCCAACACGACTCAAGCTTATTTTACAGCGAAAGCGGTATATAGCTAGGCGAAACGAAAAACCATTCTTCCCATGTTTCGCTAAACGTCTCCATTGGCGGCTCCGTCAGTTATGTCGTTCTCTACATCTAGAGTGTATTATATTGGGGGAGTGGGTCCAACGAGGGCTCTGCGCTGTGGCATTTTCATTGAAAATCCAGGTGGCGCCACCGTCGCTTTCTCCCGAATGAGCGACCCCGCTCGCCGGCCGGACACTTGTCGCGTCGAAGACCCTACCGAAGCTGCATGGAGCTTTGACAGGCGGACACTCCATGGTGGTAACACTGCGATTGTTTCCCACTGATCTATCGTAAATAAAATGGAAAAAGAGCGGCGGAAAAAACGCAAACAACGCAACAACGCCGGTGCGTCTAGCAGACGACTGCTAGTCAGCCCGCGAGCTCGCCTCAGCAATGAGCGCTGCCGAAACAGCCGGAGGCAACGTTTCCAGAGATTCAGAATAAGGCGATGGCAGCGCCGCCACATTTTCCGCGTTTCTTGCTTCACCCTCGGCGCTTGCTAAGGCGTCCGCTGGACCCACTCCTCCATTCTAGTACACTCTACTACATCGCGCTCAAGCACGCGCGCCATTGGCAGCGCCGTTAGTGACGTCGTTCTCTGCGTCGTACCTGCTCTGCCCGCAACGCCACCTCCTCGGCTCGCCGATGTCGCATGCGTTCGATATCACGAGTTAGCTCGGCGTCGCGGATAGCAGCATCCGCCCGCCATTGGCGCTTGCGTTCCAATGATTGAGAAACGCTTCAACACAGCGTCGGGATTAACCCACTGCTAAACACCGGGGCCGCACTTTTCAGCTTCGCTGGGTAACCATCTGTGCGGAGTGCTTGGGTGTTTTTTTTATTGCGATAGCAATTATATGGACACTCCAAAGCGGATTTCTGCCGTCGGCGTCGCCGTCGCCGTAGCCGTCGCCGTCGCCGTGAGGTTCCGTATGACGTCAGCGGCGATGAAATCGTTGCCGCGCTCCGGACGCTGTATGTGCGAGTGAAAGGGTGCGAGGGACGCGCGCTTTCACGGGGAGCGAACGCACGTCGGACAGCAAACGCGCGTTCTGCGCCGTGCTGATGATGATGATGATGATAAGTGGTTCTTGAGGGAAAGGGAAAGGTTGGCGCTATCTTCTGCAGCCCTTGAGGGAGCACGGCTCAGCGCCAAAAGGCAGCAGACGGCCGCCTGCCTCCTGGACGAGACCCTCGGAGACCACCTCCTGGTGTACGTCGACGGTTCGGTGGTACCGGACACCGGCTCTGCCACGGCGGCCTGCACGGCACCAGCCCTGCAGAAGAGCAGGCAGTGTCGACTGCCCAGACACGCCAGCTCGACTGCAGCGGAGGTGGCAGGCCTCCACCTGGCCGTCGACCTACTTTCCGAGGAGCTTCCTGGGGTACCAGCGGCCATCCTCTGCGACTCCAAGGCAGCCCTCCTCGGCCTGCAGAGGCCAGAAAGCGCCAGCCTAGGAGTCGCACTGCTGTCTACCCGGCTGACAGCGCTGCAGGACGCAGGCCACCCGGTGTCCCTGCATTGGATCCCCGCCCACGTAGGGATCCCGGGCAACGAGGCAGCCGACACCCTGGCGAAGGACGCCCAACCACACCACTGTGCCCCTCAGTCGGGGCCGTGACGGAGGGCGACTTCACTGGACTGAGGCTGCGGCGACACCTGGCGACCCACCACCCAGACAAACGGGTGGCACTGGGATGCCCCCCACGACCACTCCCCCAGCGAGGCCTGGCTCGCAGGGAGACCTCGCTCCTTCTCCGGCTCCGCATCGGCTGCAGCTGGACGGCAGCACGCAGCTACCGACTGGGACGAGCGACGTCCCCGGCCTGCAGCTCCTGCGGGGAGCCGGAGACGATCGAACATCTCCTGCTGGCCTGCCCGGCGTACCTCCAGCAGCGGGGCCCACTCCTGCAGGAGTTCCGCCGCCTGGGCCTCCCCTCTGGCAAGGAGGAAGATCTCCTCTTCCCGAAGCCGACACCACCTTTCTGCACTTCGAGGCGTCGTGGAGTTCCTTGACTCGTCAGGGCTCTCCGCACGCCTCTAAGGACATTTCTACAAGAGGGAAGGCCTCACGGCCTCCCACCCCACCCCGGGCCTGACCGGCCTGGCACAACACCCCTGCAGACTCTGCAGCACACCAAGGCCTTCCATCTCGGCCTGATACGTGCCGCCTATGCCTGCCGGTTTTGCTTCGCCCAGCCGTGGCGACTCCACTCTATCCCTTCTTTCGCTCCCACTTACCCCTCCCCGTTGGCGCTGAGCCGTGCTCCCTCAAGGGCTGCAGAAGATAGCGCCAACCTTTCCCTTTCCCTCAAGAACCACTTATCATCATCATCAGCGCCAAAAAAGCCGTGCTCCCTGAACGGCTGCAGAAGTAGGCGTCTCTTTCCTCCTTTACAATAGCGCATACGCACCTTCTTCCGACGCGCGAAAGGCGAGGAGGAGGGGGGGGGGGAGGCGGCGTTTAGCTACGGCACCAAGTGCGTATTTATGTAAAAACGTTGTGAGGCGAGAAGGTGGTAAAGACTTCCGACGCAGCTCGACGAGTGTCCCGTTCTGATGTAGTCGAAAACCGAGCCGCCCCCAGAGGCTCCGGCAACAGTCACCAACGCCGCACGCGTTTTGTGCGAACGCGGGCATAACGCCGACGGCGTCGACAACAGTTCTGCGTGTTGCCGGTGCTGCTGCATGTCCAAGTTTATACAGCTGATAAAGCTACTATCATTACTCCGTATAGCTCTCTACAAATTTGCTATCGCAATTGATGCTTCGCCTTTCGGGTGAAACTGCGACAACTTTTTGTTATTTTCGTCAGAGCGCCGTGTTTGAACGCCGACCGGCGCGCTGTTCATTGGAAACGAGTCAACTCATTCGTAGTGATCATCGGAAAGGATGCCCCCCAGCACACGCAAGTGCCAAGATTGAGATTCCAAGAGACTTGCAAAAGGCGTTCTTGTGCAAGCAGTCCATGAGGCAACCCCTCCCCGGTGGCTCAGTGGTATAGAGTGGCAGTTCTGATTCCCAGCCGTGGCGGTCACGTTTCGATTAGGGCAGAATGAAAAAAGTTGTCGCAGTTTCACCCGAAAGGCGAAGCATCAATTGCGATAGCAAATTTGTAGAGAGCTATACGGAGTAATGATAGTAGCTTTATCAGCTGTATAAACTTGGACATGCAGCAGCACCGGCAACACGCAGAACTGTTGTCGACGCCGTCGGCGTTATGCCCGCGTTCGCACAAAACGCGTGCGGCGTTGGTGACTGTTGCCGGAGCCTCTGGGGGCGGCTCGGTTTTCGACTACATCAGAACGGGACACTCGTCGAGCTGCGTCGGAAGTCTTTACCACCTTCTCGCCTCACAACGTTTTATTGCGATAGCAATTATATGGACACTCAAAAGCAGATTTCTGCCGTCGGCGTCGCCGTCGCCGTCGGCGTCGCCGTCGCCGTCGCCGTCGCCGTCGCCGTCGCCGTGAGGTTCCGTATGACGTCAATGGAGATGAAATCGTGGCCGCGCGCCGCCGAACGCTGTAGGTGCGAGTGAAAGGGCGCGAGGGACGCGCTCTTTCACGGGGAGTGAACGCACGGCGGAGAACAAACGCGCGTTCTGCGCCGTGCTTCCTTAAGGGCTGCAGAAGTAGGCGTCTCTTTCCTCCTTTACAATCACCATATATGTAGAGCAAACGCGCCTTCTTCCGATGCGCGAGAGGCCGTGGGGGAGGGGGGGAAGGGGGAGGGAAGGGAGGCGACGTTTAGCTGCGGCACCGAGTGCCTATTTATATCAGAGGCTCCGGCAACAGTCACCAACGCCGCACGCATTTTGAGCGAACGCGGGCAAAATGCCGACGGCGTCGACAACAGTTCGGCGCGTTGCCGGTGCTGCTGCATGTCCAAGTTTATACAGCTGATAAAGCTAATATCATTACTCCGTATATCTCTCTACAAATTTGCTATCGCAATTGATGCTTCACCTTTCAGGTGAAACTGCGACAACTTTTTACATAAATACGCACTTGGTGCCGTAGCTAAACGCCGCCTCCCCCCCCCTCCTCCTCGCCTTTCGCGCGTCGGAAGAAGGTGCGTATGCGCTATTGTAAAGGAGGAAAGAGACGCCTACTTCTGCAGCCGTTCAGGGAGCACGGCTTTTTTGGCGCTGAGCCGTGCTCCCTCAAGGGCTGCAGAAGATAGCGCCAACCTTTCCCTTTCCCTCAAGAACCACTTATCATCATCAGCAGCAGCAGCACAGCGCAGAACGCGCGTTTGCTGTCCGACGTGCGTTCGCTCCCCGTGAAAGCGCGCGTCCCTCGCACCCTTTCACTCGCACATACAGCGTCCGGAGCGCGGCAACGATTTCATCGCCGCTGACGTCATACGGAACCTCACGGCGACGGCGACGGCAGAAATCCGCTTTGGAGTGTCCATATAATTGCTATCGCAATAAAAAAAATTGGAGGACGCTTATGCTTCGGCTTTAAAAGTGGAACGCGATAGCGTTATCGGGACCCGTTCGCATCGTATTTTCTTTGAGTAGGCTTCACTGCAGCCAACAACGTGGGAAACCGGACTTACAAGACCAAGCTTACACCGATCCCCTTAAGGTCGGCTTCACTTTTAAACACAAATGCATTGCTGGGAAGACATAATACAGGGGCAATATAAGCAGTCTTTATATCAAAATGTGAAGGCCCTAGGACTTTTTTTATTATTTTATTATTTGTTTGCTGTTGCCCCGAGCCGCGCGCGTGGCCAAAATCTGGAGGACGCTTTAGCATTCAAAGATCCCTGAATGCTTGTCAGGCTTCCCGGCTGCTGCAGCTTTCTCTTGACAGCGAAGCTGTTAAGGGAGCACTCTTCGATGGTCGCGTCCGGCAATAGAAAAAAAATGTGGTTGATCCCTCTTATATAGGAATCGGTATAGAACACGAAAGTGAAACGTGTCTTCACAGAAGTAGTGTAATGTTTATTGCACATTGATATATAATGTCTATTGGTGTTTTGTGGCTAAAGCGCCCTTAGGCGTTGATGCACCCACGCTGACGCCTGGTGGCACGTCTCCTCCATCACGACTACCAACGTCGATGACCATGAGCAACGTCGTGCCATCGGTAGCTGCGTGCTGCCGTCCAGCTGCAGCCGATGCGGAGCCGGAGAAGGAGCGAGGTCTCCCTGCGAGCCAGGCCTCGCGGGGGAGTGGTCGTGGGGGGCATCCCAGTGCCACCCGTTTGTCTGGGTGGTGGGTCGCCAGGTGTCGCCGCAGCCTCAGTCCTGTGAAGGCGCCCTCCGTCACGGCCCGACTGAGGGGCACAGTGGTGTGGTGGGCGTCCTTCGCCAGGGTGTCGGCTGCCTCGTTGCCCGGGATCCCTACGTGGGCGGGGATCCAGTGCAGGGACACCGGGTGGCCTGCGTCCTGCAGCGCTGTCAGCCGGGTAGACAGCAGTGCGACTCCAAGGCTGGCGCTTTCTGGCCTCTGCAGGCCGAGGAGGGCTGCCTTGGAGTCGCAGAGGATGGCCGCTGGTACCCCAGGAAGCTCCTCGGAGAGTAGGTCGACGGCCAGGTGGAGGCCTGCCACCTCCGCTGCAGTCGAGCTGGCGTGTCTGGGCAGTCGACACTGCCTGCTCTTCTGCAGGGCTGGTGCCGTGCAGGCCGCCGTGGCAGAGCCGTCCTACGCAGCGAACCGTGGACGTACACCAGGAGGTAGTTCCGGTCTCGTCCAGGAGGCAGCGCGCGCGCGTCGTCTGCAAGGGCGCAAGCCGTGTCTGCGATGTCTCTGCGATTGAGTAGTTCCGATCTCTCGAAATCGCGGGCAGCTCCGTGGCGAGGGACAGGAGCGGTGGGGGCAGCTCTACCGCTATTCGGCGGTGGGTTGCCAACCTTCAACCTTCCTCGTAGAGGCGGCACATGCTGACCCTATCCTTGAGGAAGGCCGGGACTTGGATGCAGCAGGCCTCTGGCCATCAGGATAGCTATGGCTTGGAGACGCGTTCGACGTGCCTCACTACTGCAGGAAGAGGTTATCCATAATAGTCGACAGCGGCCTGCTCCAGACTAAGCGGCAAAGCTCCGGGGGACGCCCGCAGAGTCATTGCTTCCAACTTTTCTACGGACAGCGCCACCAGCGAAGGGCGTACCGCAGGCGTGATGTGGCCGCCGCCTCGTAGAGCCGCAGGGCCCACTTCACCGAGCAGCCCTCGCCATGGGCAAGGAGCTGCGACACGGCCTTGCGGACCCTGATGGTCTGGGTCTGCATGGCCCCGACTGCCGGTAGCCAGGTTAGCCGGTGGTCGATGCGCAGCCCAAGGTACGACACAGTCGTACTCCATGGATGCGCACGCCTTCCAGCTGCAGCCGGGGAGCTGAGCGCCGTGCCGCTGCTCTCGGGTGGACGAGGAGGGCCACCGTCTTCCCCGTCGAAACCGAGAGTCCGATGCTTCCCAGGTAGGCGGCCGTGGTGTCCAGGGCTCTCTGGAGGGCCAGGCACACGTGGCGGCTTGACTGCGGCGGTCCCGCACCCACAGGGCGATGTCATCCGCGTAGATGGAGCACTCCACCTTGTAGTGAGGGTCGGTCGGAAGTGCAGCAGGCAACCGGGCCAGGGCGAGGTTGAAGAGAAACGGGCTCACCACTGACCCTTGTGGTACGCCTGCTGCGACCGGACTCTCATTGGCCGTATGCTTTATGTGCGAGTGAAAGCGCGCGATGGCGAGGGACGCGCGCTTTCACGGGGAGCGAACGCACGGCGGAGAGCAAACGCGACTTCCCAGTGGAAGGGGAGCGGTGGGCGAGGAGGGCATCGAGGCACTGTGCGTGTGCGCGCCCGCTCTCCCACTGCGGCGCATGCGCGCTGCCCTGCCGGCCTCTGCCGCCTGTGCCGCAGTCTCTCTGGGCTCTCGCCCGCCTCTTCTCTAACAGTGTCGACAACTGTGTTTAGCCGTTCCTACACGTAGCCAGCGTTTTGACAGCGATTGTGTGCGGTCACACAAACAACGCGCACAACTGTTGTCGACGGCGGCGGCGTTTTGCCCGCGTTCGCACCGAACGCGCGCGGCGTTGGTGACGTGTTTATGAAGAACGTTCCAACCTTTGCCGTACACCCTATAGGGCGGTGCTACTGTAGCGACCATAAGGTCATGGTCCCTGTAGGTCACTAAATAAATGAAAATCACCGGATCATATCTATTTCTCATTCTTTAATAGCTCAAATAACCAAATAAACCATCACATCTTAATAGTCATAATTGGACATGCATAATTCCCACCATAGTACAGCTTCGCTGGTCTTCTATCTCCATCCCAGTGGAAGGGCTGACATTTTTTTGCCACCTTGGCCTCTGCGCGCCGCTACCTTTTTACGCTGCCGTAGGGAGCCTACATGCAAGCAACGGCGCTTGTATGTAGGCTCCCTACGCTGCCGTGGAGGCGAGCGCCATCTGGATGGGGTTATCGCAACTAACCTGCCCGAGTGCGCCGCTGTTGTTATAATAGAAATGCTGGAAAAGAGGTTTGTGTTTGAGTTTCCTCGTAACAGAATTATGGTTTCTCGTACATTCAAATTACAATCCGACGCTATCATGTCTGTAGGTTGTAGTTAAGTCGTACTTCACAATTTTTCTGAGGAATTTTACTTCGAGAAATTCAATTTTTCTTCACCAACGCCTTGCGCCACGTGGAGGCCCTGTATGGTCAGGTGGTTCGGGATGAATTTTTCTGCCACGGACGCCGATGCCTACGCCGACGCCGACACCGGATTTTCTGCGACACGGGGCCCTTAACGCTGTCGCGTTAAAACACGCTTGTGTACATTTTTTTTAGTGCATGTAAAAAAAAGTGTGTGTTTCTGTGGGATAATACTAAACCATGTGTGTTCCTGTGGGATAATAAACCCCGTAATTTAATTGGTCTGTGAGGCGCATTCGACAAGTACGATGACGCGATAAGTCTGACGCGTTTCGTTCCTCTCCCTGTAGAAAACTTTGAGATGATTAGGCCGATAACGACGACGCAACCTTATTAAAATTACAATTTCTTGCCGTATGCCTTGACGTCCTGTTTAACGAAAGTTGATAAATAACTATACGAACTGCACGGAGGAAACATTTCCCAGAAAAGACGAGGAAACGAGCTGTTGGAGAGAATCCACGTTAAATCCATCACGAACTGGTCACACTGCCCGAGAAGCACGACAACATTACATTACACACTTTCTGAGAGTAGAAGAAACTAGTTCGTGTGCTAATTTGTTTCCAATTCCAAACTTGGGATAACGTCGAGCACGATAAGTTTGGTTCCTGTGAACAAAGTTAAGCGCATTAAAAAGATATCATTGTTCTAAAACCAGTATTATAGTAAGTGCTATTCGCCGTTAGTCATACTTGCTCGAAAATTCGTTCGGTAATGTGTATGTATTCAGCTGAGTGGAAAAGTAAATATTTCGGATGGGAATATTCAAAGCGGAAGGGCCAACCTTAAACACCGGCTTACAAAACCGAGATGATTCTTGTTGATTATTCATTTGATAGAATTCTTGAAGTAAACAAAATAAACCAAGGCGGAATCAACTGGATGATCTTATCACCATTTTTTATTATTATTATTCTTTTTAGTTTTCAAGGAGACCAATCAATAACAATTTTTTGGAGGAGCACACCAGCAACCAAAAAAAATGAAAAACACGTCAATATTGTTTTATTTTTTTCTTTACGAGCACAAATAAAACGAAGAAAAACTAAAGAAGCGGCTTGCCTCTTGTTCGCAAGACACCAAGCTCACGTCGCGAAGCGAAAGCTGTATGTGGGAACAATTATCGCAATAATGGGGCAAATAGTGTGCAAGCCTTATACGCCACACTGCATGTTTCTCGGCGACAGATTTACCTGTCCGGTAGTGCCAGCTGCGGTGAAGTGGGCGCGTGACGATGCGCTTTATGCGGCAATGTATACATACAATTCGGAGAAACACGACAGGCAACATCTAATTAGCACACAACGGACGACTGCTCCTCGGGCATCAGGTCGGTTGTCACTCTTGGATTGAAAACAAGTAGCTCGCGTCTTAAATTATGAGCTCCGCGGCATATACACTCGTCAAGCTCAACTCGTAAGTGAAAGCGACGTCAACTTTCGGACGCTGTTATACTTCATGTCGCACTGAGCAGTGCCAAATGCGCGCAGTCAGAGGGCATATGCAGGGCCAGTCACACTATAGCGCCTCGGGAAACGGCGTCCTTCAGTCTTCTATAGCTATGATGTTAGCGGCTCCTTCTTTCTCTTTCTCTCTCCTTCCTCCGCGTCATAATGATATTTGAAGCATTCCGTCTAGAAGCGCGCGCGCTCTCTGCCGCCTTCCGCGGGTCGTCGCGTCAGCGTCGCGCTCAATGGAACCTCCTCCTCCGCGAAATCCGCGGCGTCTGCGTGCCAGTCCTTTCGCCGCGCGCTAATTGAAGCCGGCAGTGGCCAGTTCGCACTCGGTGAAACACTCGTACGCGCTAAGCAAGCACGTCCCCCAGTAACTCCTCGCGCTTTCGGCGCTTCACTGTTCGTCCCCGTTCGTCGTTTGTTCCTCCTTACGCCATACTTCGCGCCGCAGCACCGAGACTCTCTCTTCTGAACTCGCGCCACCGCTCGTGATGTTTCCTCCTTCGGCGCCGTCTTCGCTGCAGAGCAAGCGCCTAGGCGAGAGTCGATTAGTAATCCTCTTTCATGGTCCTCGTTTCGCTCTTCTCTCCTTCCGCCAGCGTCGAGCTAAACTTCGGAGCGAATTGCGTTCTAAACGCAATTTCCACTCGTTGTAGGGGACGGGATGCTGTGGGGAAGCGAAGAGGGGAAGGCGACAAGCGGGGGAGTCGAACCGGGAAGACGGGAGGTCACAAAGAGGGCAATAAAAGGAAATAAAAGAAATTTCGAAGAACGCAGCGGCACCCACGATCTTGTGCGCGCACGACGGCACAGTTCGCGATGTGCTGGCTTTTCTCTCTGACGAGGTATATTCGGAGAGGCGACGGTCTCGAATGCGCCCACGTGACTTGTCTTCTCTTATTTTCGGGCTTGCAGCGTAACAAGCTTAAAGAGCAACGAACGAAGTTATTCCGCCGGAGGCTTTAGTCCCTACTTTGTGTCTGTCTCTCTCTCTCTCTTCGCTCATCGCGATCTTTTTCTTGTCGTTACGCCGAGAGGCAGGCACTTAACGAGTTGCGAGAAGAAAAGAGCGGGGGTTAGGCGGCGAAAAAATCAATCTTGCCCTCGGGGCACCTGTCCTTTTGTTTCGGGGCGATAAAATGACCTTATCGCGCCGCCACCGTTTTGAGTCTGAAAGGTTGTCGCAACGCTCGAGACACACGACTGCTACTGTGCCTTTGTCTTGGACGACAATGAGTGCCTTATATACTATATAGGTGGAAAGCCCCCGAGTAAGAAAAGTTTCTTTGTGTGCACGCGAGAAGGACGGAGAAAAAAGAAAAGTATCAACTGGAGGCCTATAGCGCGTATACTAAGTTCGCGCGCACAACCTTGTTACTTGTATGTCTATTTCTGTCACTGATCGGTGGGTTTCAAGTCCTGCATCAAGCCGAACTATCTTCATTTTTCTTGCACTCTCTCCATCAGCATTATTGTCAAAGGTTCCAACTATATTTTTATTATTATTTGATTTGTAAACATATACACAGGAAAGAGAAAGCCAGGAGCAAGGCTGGAAACTGCTACCAGAAGGGGCACAACGCCTGCCTACTCTTCAGAAAGGAGGAAACAAACATAGAAATGAAAGATAGGAAGGAGGGGGAGAAAGAGCGAGATGACAAATCTCAAAGAATAAAGTACAACATACAGTAGGGCCCGTCCCTGCAGGTCACGCTACTAAAGAATGTAAAATAAAATAAATAGTTGCTGGGTTACAAATGCGCCCCTAAGTTCGTTGCTTCTAGAAAAGTAAGGAGAGCGCGATGAGCTAGATCACGTCAATACGCACAACCACTGGGGTATAAACATTTGTCTAGTGTCGTACACCGCAGGCCAAGGAGATCATAATCCCTCACTAGCGATATGCGTTGCGCACTGAAAGCGGGACACTCCAATATCAGGTGCTGAAGTGTCTCGCAGCCACCGCAAGACGTACACGGTGGACTGGTCACACGTCCTTGTCTGTATAAACGTTCGCGCACGTTCACACAGCCAACCCTTAGCTTGAGTAGTTGCGCTCTAGCGCGACGAGGCAAGCCTCGACCGCGAACACGCGGCGGGAACGTTCCATTTGCGACACGCTGGTCTGGATACTTGTTGAACTAGGTGGCGACGAATCAGCAGACGAGCGTCATCAAGCTTGCACAAAATTTCAGGGCAAGCACAGTCGTTATGAGTGCAAGTTGAAGCCAGTCGATCAGCCTCTTCATTTCCTTGTTCCACCACTTACGTGGTTTCTTTTTGCCAATCCAACAATCGTTTTGCCGTGTCCGCCTTATTTCATGCTGCATAACGTCCACCAGTTCCTTATATTCCCAGACTGCTGTAGGAAATTCCTCAATTTTCTTCTCTATGTTGTTTGCGATCTCTGTTATTTGCTCGTCATTAATCTTTAAAAACTCTGAGGTTATGGGTTCATGTTCTGCGCTAGTTTCTCGCCCAAACTTTAACGCTAAACGTCTATGATCGCTTCCCAGGCTATTTTTTTCCATTTTCGTCTATTATCATTTGGTCTAGTTGTTCGTAGACCATTTCCGAAACTAAGGCGTAGTCGATACATGACTGCCTGTTTCCGCATTGCCACGTTACCTGTCCATGACACTTATTCTCCCTGTTAACTACTATAAGGTTCTGTTCATCACACAGATCCAGCACTAGAGAGCCATTGTAATCAGTATATCCGTCTAAATCGTCCATGTGTGCGTTCATATCTCCCACTAATATCACCTGGCCCGATTTACTGAACTTTTTAATATCGCTTCTAATGCAATCAACCAATTCCTTATTTTTTTCTATGCTATCACTACCTGTCCATAGGTAAGCTACTCCCAGTCACGTCTTTTTACCTTGCCATGTGCCACTAATCCATAAATGCTCTTTACATGTCTCGTTTACCCTTCGCCACTTCACACCTCGCCTAATTAGTACGCCTACGCCTCCGCCTTTCCTTGACCCGGTCATTCTGTTGCACCCTTCCCATACAAAATTGTGAATTACAGGTGGCTGCTCCAAATCTCTTATATGCGTTTCGGTCAAGGCGTACACGCTAATCGCTTCATCATTGAGCTGCGCTTGAATTTCCAGCCATTTTTCCTGCTTGCGACCACCCTGCATGTTAATGTAGCAAATTTTACCTTCTCTATTATTATCCTTTCTGCGTCTTTTCACACTCGGTATGGAGGCGCCATCTAGCATGCAATCGGCGAATGAGGGTTGTTGCCTCCGAGATTTCATTGGGCATATTTGAGTCCTTTTAAGCCGTTTATTATTGTATTTTTTTTTTTCGTGATTGCACATGTGGCACGCAAGGGGCTTCAGGCGAGCAGATATAGACTTAACATGTTTTTTGACGTACGACAGCAAAGAAAAGTACACGAAAGCGACGTAGACAGTCGCTTCGATATCTCGTGCTTAAGAACCATGTACGAACCACCCACAAAAAATTATTCTTGATATTCTTGTATGCTTGTGGCAGTAGCGCACCCAGGATCTCTGCCAGGGGGGGTGGGGGGGGGGGGGGGGAAGGGTTAACAGCACTAATTTCGATTGCTTCACGGGAAATTGTCAAAAAATGCGCTTTTTGCGAGTGTGGAGACGATTGCGCGTCTTACATCTTAGTTGCAATACCCAAATGCGTAAGGAAAGAAAAGGGGTTAAACAAAAGGGGGGGGGGGTTAAGTCGGCCTCAGGGGGGGGGGGGGTTCCAACCCCCGAATCCCCCCCTCCGTCGGTGCGCCACTGGCTTGTGGTATGTGTGTGTGGTATCTATAGGAAAGTGTGTAGTTTCAATTAACTTTGCCTTAAGATAGCCGGCTCCATGCAACGTCGCCTACATTCCCATTTGTATGCAATTTATTGAACAACAAAGAAAAAAAAAGACAAGTGGAATTTCTTATTGCACGAGAGTTCTTGCGTGATTACACATCTTGGAAGCACATATGACACACAGCAGGCTTCAGACAATATGCCCTTCATGAAAGAGAGAGAAGTCATAAGGAAAAGGCAGGGATCGAGGTTAACCAGACTTAGCCCGGTTAGTTATACTCTGCACTGGGGAAGGGCGAAATAGGACTGAAACAGGAGAAAGAGGAGAGAAGTTCACACTTTGCACGGACACGCGCACGCACAATGACAAGCAGAAATACGCAATTTACGGAAGATAAAATCCTGGGACCGTGGCTTCGTGTGGCGGTGATGCGCAAAGCCACAAAAGCGCTACTGCGCTTTTTGAGGTGCACCCACCTGTATGGCCGCTTGTCATGAACTGACCAATGAATGTATACTTAACGAATTAGTGCAAAACCTGAGTATAACAGTATAACTTGTTATGGCAAGTGAAAAATATGCAGGAGGGAAAGATGGATTCCCCAGCTACCTTAAAAAGCACGAGGGTCCTGTTCAAGTCATCCAAACACCACATCGGCCAAACAGCACACTTGCCCCGTCTTTACTGGAAGCCCTGTCGGAGGTGATAATTCGCCACCGTGCATCTTTCGGATGACACGGCGAATCAGGCCGGATTCGGCAATGTAAACGTGTCTGAAAGAACTTATGCGTGCTCTTGACGAAACTGCGACATATATCGCATACCCTCAAGAGAAAGCTTCATTCGGCCCATTTACCACATTCCATGTGCCGGCATTTAGCTGTTATTTCTTTTACGTCCTATAGTTGAACGTATAATGTTTGTGTCCTGACAAGTGACAATTACCATTTTTCGACAGCGCGAATGCCAGCGCGTGCTCCTTCAGCACGAATTATCTATTGGGCGTTGCCGTCCTCGCAAATCCACTTATTCATCTTTGCTTCGGCGCCGTTTCACTCGGATTGCGCTACATTACTCATAAATATAGTAAGTAACTTAAAAACAACTGGTTGGGCAGAAATCGCCTTAACCATCCATTTTCACGGCACAGTATTTCTTCTTACTCGCGTATACGACCATTGAAATTGAATGCCGGAAACGAATCGCGACGTTCCTCGGAATAAATAAGTGAATTTGTAGTTTCGGCAAGACCAGACGAGAGCGAATACTTTCCCGTGAACAAAAAAAGAGAGAGAGAGAGAAAGGCGTATACACGATGTGCGAACTTTTTGGCCGCAATCCTATATAAACGCATTACTTGTCTCGAAAAAGTCAAACATAGTTCTTGTCTAGCCGTAACAAGATTTAGCAATGCTGACTTGGTTACATACCGAACGTTTAGAATTTCGAAACTACTTGTCGTAGCGGAATCTATAAGTGTGCATTCCGTCTGAAAAAAATTATACGGCGTACGAGAAAATTACAGCTGGCGCTAACTAATCGGGGAAAGAATTCACAACAACACGAACTACATCTAACAAATGCATATCGCTGGTCACCACCTAAGGTGCAGGCCAATTACGAAACGTTTCTAGCAATGTTTTGTTTGTGCAGCGACGTATTTTCATCACACGAGAACTCCCCGCACCCCCAGGGGAGGTGCTTCGCGTCGTCTGCTACAGCGGCACCGTAGCTGAAGGCCAAATCTCGCAGTTCATTGTAATTTGCTCTAACCTAATTTGTTTTGTTATTTTTAATTAGAACAAGAGGTCCCCTTACAGCCTTGAACTTTGGGACCTCCTTCTGTATATCTTGTTACTGTGCTTTCATTTTCGTGAGTGAATAAATAAAATTCTTCTTCTTCAAGAACGGGCCGAGAAATCGCTGTGAGTGCGCCATGAAAACTAAACAGCAATGGCGAGAAGCCAACGCTGTACACGCGCCTATACACACTGATGACAAGCAGACGATGCCAGCAGCAATCCACACTGAACGTGGCGATGACTACTCGGCTAGATTTCGCAGGAAATAGTATCCTGGAACATTCCGTACATACAGGTAAAAAAGAACTGCGACTCGCCTTTCAACAACTCGAGTAGAGCAGGATGGCCGACAGCGTCGAGCTGCCTTGTTGCGAGCGCGCGCGCGGCACGGCAGGGGAGTCCCCCCATTAACGTCACACGCTAGAGGGCGCCACTCATAGATCTCGCGGCGAACAGAGGAACGAGATGGCGCTTTCGGCAGCGCGCCGCACGTTGCCTCATCGAAAGCGCACGAATACGAAACCATAACGGCTTGTGCCCTGCTACAGTGCGATCACCTGTCGGAAATAAAACTGGGTGTTGGCTAAAGGCCGATCTACACGTTGGACCAAATCGCTCTTTTGGACCGTGGTCTGTGCATCACGTGATAGGACGTCCAGTTCGTGCGGACCGCCGTTGGTCCGCACAAGACCGCGGACCTCGCCGTCCAACAATTCGCCGAGCCTTTTCCCTGTTCAGTTTTAGCGGCGGACCGCATGCAGACCGCAGCGATTTTATCGTAGCGAACTAATGTTGTCTGGCAATACAGTGTCTTCAGCCAAATCCAAAGTTTTCGACTGAGCAAAAGTCAGTCGTTTCACATCCGCCCTTCCGCCTCTCGCCTACACGTGCGTGAAGCAGCTATTTTTCCAACACCATGTCCTCTTGGCGTAATGTTGGGTTTTTTATTCGTATCCCTCGTAGAGCAGTAGAGCAGTGTGGCCCAGAGTGTAGCTGGTTGGTCCGCTCTGTCCTCTGCTATGGCGGTCCGCCGTGTGGATGTGCTCTGCGCCGAACCGGACCGCGGCGGACCGTGACGTCGCATCACGGGACCTATCGGCCCGCGGACTTCGTCCGTCGTGTGGACCGGCCTTAACGAACTGTGCTTAATTCATGCTGCAAAATGTGGAACGATAAAGGGAACACGTGTGCGGTAGTTGGCTGCAAAAATAGTAACGGGCTTATTAAGAAATGGAATGAATCTATGCGGTCGCTGCCAAATAAGGACCGCCTGTGTTGCCAGCCCTTCGCGTTCCCCTGCTTTCTTTGAAGATAAAAAAATCCACTCATCCGCCAGCGCTGTATCGCTAACCTCCAACGAAATGACTTAACCCCGGAACGTCGGCAAGTAAAAGTGAGTACCGCTCGTTTCAAGAGGGAGTTGTTCCACTTACTCGCGTAGCAAGTTTCCTGCACGTTATCTACACAGATCCACCCGCCCTACTCAAACGCAAACTTACGCCTATTGTATCACCAACGTATCAACAATAAGTGAATGGGCGCGCACTTGAATCAATGCGCCGAAACACATAGTGACGGCGACTACACCGACAACACACGAATGTTCGAAACTGAACGTTTCGTGACGGTCCACAGCGTAAGCAAGGGACTAGCGATAATACGTATTTCCTACATGTTATGCTATCACAAAGTACGGAACATTTACGTTCCAAGTCGTGAGCGCAGCAAGAACAAATATATCGCAACTTAGCACAACTGCGAGTGATTAAGCAGAAAATAAACAATTGAATAGTTACCGTACCGAAGAACATTACTGAGTCGGAAACATGACAAGCCACTGCTTCAAAGTGTTTGCCAAATAAAGAAAGAAAACTAAACAGACTTATCCTGATTTACTTCGTAAGCGGAAAGTTCGAACAATTGGAATGCATTTCTAGCCCCACTTTTAGTACAAGCACCGTATAGGGTGCTCGCATCGTTTGGGCAAGGCGTACTGAGCTCTGAAAGTACTTACATGTCATCTGAAGCTATGGCCAAAGCTTCGTGTCATCCACACAGTCACCGTCTAGGATATCCATCGAAATAGAAGTTTGCGGAGCCGCAGTGGCATCATGCGCATGCAATGTAAACACGGAGGCAGCTGAGGCAAGCAATGGACATGTCACACCACGCGATCAAACATGGCGGCGCCCACGGGATCGCCATCAGAAGGGTCTATATTGTTATAAACCTCACGAAGACTTTAGGAGCTTTCGGCCTACCCAACGATTTCATAGAATATATAAAAACACCGTGCACAGAAGTTAAAAGCAAAATAATAATAAATGGAGAGCTCACACCAGCAATCTCCATAACACGAGGCGGGAGACAAGGGTGAGCCCTGTCAGCACCTTTATTAGTTTTGTCCTTGGACCCCCTTTTAAGAAAAGTAGCTAACTCAAAGAAAATCAGAGGTTTTCCCATGATAGGGCAAGAGGCGGTCAAAATAGCCGCTTACGCAGACGACATAGCATTATTTATCAGAGACACCAGCAGCTTATGTACATTCGGACAAACTTTCTTTGAATATTCACAAATATCAGGCGCCCAATTAAACGCAACAAAAACTAAAGCCCTACTTTTCGGTTCCCCGACAAAAAACTGCCAGCACACACACAACTTTTAGACACGATTAAAGTGCTTGGAATAGCTTTCAATTCAAACGGAATAGCTCCCACAGCCTGGACAGAAGCGATAAAGAAATCCGAGAAAGTTATCACGGAAGCGGAAAGATATGACCTGTCACTTAAAGGACGCATCGAAATTATTAAGACCAAAGCATGCGCATATGCATTTTATGTAGATAAAGTAGCCATGATGCCAAAAAAGACAGCCGCTAAACTAACGAAAATGATATTAAGCGTTTTATGGAATAAAAAAAAACCACCAATCCAAAAACGCATTCTTCAACTACCCGAAAGCAGAGGCGGGCTAAGCTTACCTAACATTTCCTTAATATCCCGTGTAATTAGTACGAAAACCACACAAACATTAGCTGACAATAACACGTATCCCGGAAGAAATCTAATGATATACTGGTTAAGTACTCTAAAGCAAACTTTCTTTTCAGATACATACCACGAACCGACCGCAGAACAACCATCACCTTTTTATCGAACAGTCACAGGAGTCAAAAGAACAATAATACAAGAAACACCACAGCTAGATCTCATGAAAACACCAGTTACAACATTCAGCGAAGAATTCGCCATTCGTGAACTAACAGAAGAAAATGGAAACACAAGGAAAGAAATATGGACACATATAGCCAAAATGAAAGCAACAACCGAAATTAAATACCGAGTGGTGCAGGAAATGGAAAATCTTGCCGACACGACAAAGACTTGCAGCTTGGGGCGTAGTCCCACACGACAAGTGCCCCAACTGCAAAGAAATTTAAACACAAGAACATGCACTCTTCAAGTGCCATGCAGCGAAAGCCACATGGAAACTTGCCAAGACACTGTTGCACATAGACATAACAAAGAAAACCAGCAAGACAAACACAAATACACAAGTTAATGAGTATCATAGTAATGATGTACATATGGAAGAGAAGGAATCTCGCCGAAGGCACGCGGAAACCTGTAAGGGCGACATTTCCCATAGTCAGAAAAGTGAGAATTCATGTTTGGAAAACGCTAAACACTCACACCAACACGGACAAAGAACAAAGTTTTCTGAAGAAGTGGCACACTCGTTTGATTTTTGAAAGAAAAGGCAAACTAGAGATGAACATTGTCCCATTCTGAAAAATAAAATGTAACTGAGGTCGTATATATTGCATGTGAAATCACACTTCACCTATGTCATCGATGCGTCCTATGAAAAAAAAAATAGTATTTTGTATGACTAATATTATATAGCGAGTCAATACTATGTGATGCTGTAAACGTCAGTGTTTGTGTTGTTACAAGTGTTTCTGTTAAATAAAATGTCCCTTTGTGTAGTATCTGTTCTTATCAGCTTAATATCTGGTATGGCCCTATGATGGGTCTATGATATCAACTTTATTTTTGGAAAGCGGCGCCGTGTACGGGGCTTGCCTTCACGGTGCCACGGGTCGTTCCGGCGTTGCACTACAGCCGGGCACGGCCCAGTGCCGAGAAAAAAAACAAAAACAGAATTGTGTTCTGCGTATTTCAAGGGCGAGCGGGTAATTTAAACAGCTGTTCCAACAATCAAGTCGCTGCAGTCGAACTTAAGGTAACCGAAACAACGATCGAGACACCGCGACGGTGTGTGCGCTAAAGTCCCTATATAAGAAAAGTACCGCCATCCTTTGATAAACGCCGCTTCTCTCTCTCCTGTATCTCCGATTGGACAATGATAGCGCGCGCTTTTCACTTCTTTATATGTTCTTTTTTTTTCTGCGTCAGAGCCATGTTGAAAGTCCTCTGCGCAGCAGCAGTCGCCGGCGGCGGCGGCGGCGGCGGCGGCGGCGCGCGCCCGGCTTGAAAGCTTCAACGCGTGGACTTTCTAGGTATGCCGCCGTCGACTTGGCTTTCGCAAGCAAAAAGTAAAGAAAAAAGCAAGCGCTTTAGGAGAGGAGGCGGCGGAGGAAAGAGTACAAGGTAAATATACCTGGTAGCGAAGCTTCCATAGATGCCCATACGTTCAAAACATGGTTGCTTACCGGCGGTTCATGGGGCTTAGCGCCATCTGTGTGAGGAGAGAACACTTCCGGCGGAAGAAAAAATAATTTGACGTCATATCCGTCAAAAACAGAAGTGACGTCATTTTGTTGTTATAGGCGCGAAATTTGTTTTCGGAGGCCTGCCATTAGAGCTGTATATTCAAATGCCCCGCCTATAGTGAACTAGAATATACTCTAGTGGCACGACCGGCAAGCTGCGCGGCCTCCCTCGGCGGTCGGAAACACCACGGACCACCGCTAGGGTTTCCCGTGGCGCTAGTGCGCCTTTTCCTAGTGAGTGAGCGGACGGCACATGTGGGCACTGCTGCTCCATTCTCGCGAACCGCTGCGTCGGCATCCACGAGTTGACGACTACACGTGTATGTACTTCTGTGTCCTCAAAAATTACTCGAGTGCCGTGTGGACATTTCGAATAGCGAGGTTCGCGACATGCAGAAACGGAGGACGGACTCGCACTGTTTTGCTCCGGGTTGCCGGAGCGGCTACCCGGGCTCTCCGAAGGCGTCTTTGTTCGCTGCTCCTAGGGACGAGGATCTCCGCAAAAAGTGGGAGCGTAACCTCCGGAGAGATGACAAGCCTCTGACCGAGTCGTCAGCGGTGTGCGAGTACCATTTCGAGCCAAGGTATATTATGCGCGAATATGTGCACGTGATTAACGGCAGTGAAGTGCGCATTCCCAGAGGAAAACCGTCATTGGCACCTGACGCCGTGCCAACGCTTTTGCCAGGTTGTCCAGCGTACCTTTCCGTCACAGCACCTAAGCAAAGGCCCGAGAGGAAAAGGAGAACAGCACAACCTGTTCAAGGCGGAAGCAAAAAGCAGCACAAGCCTGATGCACCTGATGAAGTCTACGACAGTGGTGAAATGGATAGTATACATGTTCGAAACCTGACTGTCGCCACTAGTGCACGGCTCTCAATTGAAGCCATTCGCATGCTTGAAGTTCCCGAAAAGTACTGGTGTCGTATAGAAACAGATGGCCACTGCGGTATGATATTTGCGACGACATCGATAAGCAAGCATACAAAGCTGGAGATTTCTCATGAAAAAGCTGTGCGCTTTACGTTCACTGGAGGGGAAATTGTCGCCGAAATTTTCTATCAGGGTGTGTTGTGTGACGAAAAACCCGTGCGATCTCTTTCTGAAGCCACATCCGTAATGGAAGAAGCTGAATCAAGTCTTGTCTGCAAGGGAGCGATGTACAAACAAGAATTCAAGCCGCTTTCTTCTCAGCTGACCGCAAAACTTCGAGCTGAAGCGAACACTGCTGGACGATCCGTGTTCAGTGTGCGCTGCTTTGGAAAAGTTTCTTCTGAAGGTAAGTAGACGTAAAGTGCATTATGACGCCCATAACGTTTCCACATTGCCTCAAATGTTCGAGCGTGCAATTTTAATGCCTGCATTGTTTGTTTATTTGCAGAACCAATGTGTACAGAATGCAATTCCCTAAGGAAAGCGTTACTAACAAGAAAGTCGTACATTAATTCTCGTGTACGCCTTCCTGCAAAGAAAACCCTTTCTTCACGATTGACGCAACAAAAAAAGAAGACGGCACGTCTTCAAAATCAGGCACATGTGCTAAAGAAAAAGTTGAGTGCAATGCTAGCCAAGAATGTGGCAATTGCTGAAGGAGAATTGAATGCAAAAGTAGCTCTCCTACCAGAGAAGCAACGTGAGGCAACTGTGCACATATTCAAAGCTTCGTCACGGAAGAGTACTAAAGGCATGATGTTCTCGAATGAGTGGGTGCTCGAATGTTTGATTGTGAAGCTGAAAAGTGCGAAGTTGTATGAGCATTTGAGACGGGAAAAAATCTTAGTCCTCCCTAGTAAGACTACACTTCGCAAATAATGAAATGGGAAGTGAAAGAACTGGATTTGTATTCAGCCACAAAATTTTTGATGTGCTGAAGCAAAAGACAAGCACTATGGACGAGTTTTCATGTCACGGAGGCCTCATCGTGGATGAGATGAAACTCTCGGAGCACCTGTCGGTAAACAGTGAGGGCCACATTGATGGCTTCGTCAACTTGGGTCAATTTACGTCTGACAAAGATAAGCACACTGTATGTGATCATGGCATGGTAGTAATTTTTGTGCCCTTTGTGGGAAAGTGGACACAAATACTCGCTGCATTTGCAACCCATGGAAACGTAAATGGGGACCTGCTGACAAAGATCATGCTTGAAGCTGCCATTTTAGCTGAAAAGGCAGGACTCAAGGTTGATTTTATTACGTCCGACGGTGCCACTTGGAACCGGAAGATGTGGTCTTTAATGGGCATCAAAGCATCACTGACAGAAACAAAGTGCAGCACATTGCATCCAGTGGACCCAACGCGCAAGCTTCATTTTTTGTCAGACTTTCCCCACCTGATTAAGTGCCTGCGGAATGGACTGCTGAGGTCAGACTATGAAACACCCGACGGCCGGGTAAGTTGTTGGTGGTCTCCTTGAATACCATGCAGTTTTATTAATACACTTAGTATCTGTTTGTTTCTAACAGTTGCTCACTTTGATATTCCTTCCAGGTATCTTTGCAATTTGTCCGCAAAGCTTTGGCACTGGATGGTTCCAGCGTAACATTGCAGGCAATGCATGGAATTACCGGAAGCCACACAAACCCCAACAATTTTGAAAGGATGAGGGTATTGTTGGCTTTTCAACTTTTTGGAGAAAAAGTGATTCATGGACTACAGCTCTACAAGAATGGAATTGAGGATACGTGTGGTGACATCACACCTACACTGAAGTTTTTCAAGTAAGCATCATCACATTATGGTTATATTGTGACTGTACCTTTCGCCTTGCATATAGCAGTCCTTAAGAGCGTTGCTTACAAACACAAGTCCATCCTTCTTTCGTTCGTTTCACAGGATCATCCATAACCTTGTGCAAGTCATGACATCACGATTCCCAGCTGAAGCTCTGCGCCCAAACTCAGCATCTGTTGACAAGCTGCGGTCGTTTCAAGAGTTTCTGTCATCGTGGGAAGTCCACACGAAGGGACAGAAAGGGTTCTTCAGCCAGTCTACAGCCACAGGGCTGCGAGTGACAGTTTCAAGTGTGCTTTCTCTGCTTCAGTACCTCACTGAGAAACTAGGCTACAAGTACCTTATGACGTCCAGAGGAACCCAAGGTCCTGTTGAGCATGTTTTTGGTATTCTCAGGCAATCATCTGGATGTAACACACATCCAACACCACAGCAGTTCATTACCACCGTAAACTGTTTGAGCTTCAACAATCTTGCCCACTCAGTGTCAAAGGGCAACTGTGAGCCTGCAGTTCTGCATGCCCTTTTGCCCGCAAATTCTGGCACCGACAATTTTTCATCTGGGAAACAGCACCTGAAGGAAAAATTTATAGATAATGGCAACATAGCCGCCGCGCAGACGTTGCTCACAGAAAGTGCGCCGGATCATGCACCATGCGTTACAGCTGCCAGTGATAACCGGCTGACGTTTTATATAGCGGGGTACATAGCTCGGAAGTGTATACTGAAGACAGGATGTGAAGAGCGCCTGAAACTTCTTCTTATGCAAAGGAAGTCTGCTGAAAATCTAAACCCTATAGATATGTTGACACGCATGAAGGACAATGGTGGCCTGCTTTACCCTTCTAGCCTGTTGTATAAGTTTGTCCTCGATTTAGAAAAAGCTTTCACAACGTGTTTCAGTATGCTGGAGCTGCACTCTGACAGCATACTAGACATCCTAAGCCGAGTTAAAGCGAATCAGAAAAACCAGCTTGGTTGGCCTGACCATTCAGAGGGCATTGCAGCTGAAGTCACAGTTTTTTATATCACCACTCGGCTCCACTTCCTAACTAAAAGCCTAAACCAAAGTAATGCTAAAAAACGCGAAGCAGCCAAGCACTTAAAGCTCAGTAGGTGTTGATTTGTGCTGATGTCTATCCGACGTGCCATTTGTGCTGCGAATGTTTGGAATTCTTTTCAAAAGCTGTTGAATGAGTGAAATAAACAGATGGCCTTGTTTCCATGTCCAATGCTGAGCACTGTGTCCTGAACCGTAACCTCCTATATAATAAGCCTGCACCACAACTGTATTGAATTAACGCCAAACGTGTATGCCAGCAATGAATCGCGATCGCTGTGTAGCGAAGGTTCTGGGCGCGGGTGGTAAGTATATATATATATATATATATATATATATATATATATATATATATATATATATATACTGCTCCCCAAAATATATACAAACACCTAAACCACGCAGTGGCCAACATCACTATTTTATATTTGCATTAACCAGAAAGCAAACGCGCTTAGAACCGCAGCTGAAACTGCGGCGGAAGGAACCGTACAATGCGGCCGAAGCTGCTAGGAAAGGTAGCAGTGGCGCCATCTCGCGGCATCCGCGCGAAAGGGTGACGCCAGAGCCCAGCCGGTCGCACCACTAGAGTATATTCTAGTTCACTATAGCCCCGCCATTCAACTTCATGGGCGTTCCGAGTTTTCAGCGCGAAAAGCGATGCCGGAAAAGATCAGCCGTACGGGTGTCGAAATCGCGTCGCTGCTCAGAATATACTTTCTTTGGAGGCCGACGAACACTTTGGGCGTAGAGTGCTCGTCCTTTCGTCGGACGCCAAGCCCGTTGGCCAGCGCTGTTGCACGAAAACAACTAAACAAGTATCTGACGGTCCCAACTCACTACTTTTGACTGCACAGGTTAAGAGACAATAAAACTACCCGCGTCACCTAATTCAGAAAAACGTCGACATGCAACACAACACATATGAGGGGGGCGTATTGTAACAGGTGAACTTTATGAGCGCGCCTTTCCACGCACTCCAACAGTTGCATGGCATTGCAAGTGATAGCGGCGTCAACGCCCGCCGCTATCGATGGACGCTCTCACGGTGGGCCCTGAAAAAAGGTATATATTGATAATGATCTAGTAAAATACAGTTGTATCTTTTCTCGCCATGCATATATAAAATGAATTAGGAATTTTATTTTCGTTGAATGAATCTAACTGCGTCTAGCTTTAAATTAAAAACGCTTTTTTTTCTTTTCCAGTGTTTATTCCCTCCAAACATAGTCGCGCTTCAATCGCTGCTCCCATAACCACCCTTGCTGATGTCGGTGACAGTTGGTTCTGAACCGCTTTTCGCCCGAAGCTTCGCGACCTATGTGGATCGACCTTGAAGAGTAGATGGCGGTACTTTTCTTATATAGGGACTTTAGTATGCGCATGTCGGGGGCGCCAAAGGAGCTGCCTCGACGCATGTTTAGTGACGGCGTGTAGTTGGTTTTCGCTTTCAAACGTAAACACAAGTTGTAGATGGTGTAATATAAACGTTATGATGCGTGCACATCCTTCGAACTCGCAGCAACTTCTTCGCTCGTTTATTTCAACCAGTAATTCGTACTTTGTGTTTCTCGTGTCGCTGTTCACCGGCTCCATGTTGGAGATCAGTCAAGAGGCGGTCAGGTCGACGAACGTCTGTGGTTATCGCTTCTCAGCCTTTTGGGCTAAGATCACTGCCCCCCGGGCCGAGAAGAAGTCTACCAGAGACTTTGCCATCCCTGGGGTCACCTCATTAAGACGCCGACCTCCAGGAAGACCTCCTTTAGCGAGCGAGCCTGCTGCCTTGGACCCGCCTACCTGCTGACAACGCGCGCGCCATCCAGCGAACGTCAGAGCAACCAGGCGGGCACCCTTCGGCGCCTGCTGAGCAGCCCATGATCACGGGAGCTGATGATGATGATGATGATTTATTGGCATCACCTTTGAAACGGGGTGGCGACAAATAGTCACCTAGCCTGCTTGATTTAATCAGGTATACTACACATGTTCTTTATCTAGCATTTTTGTATACCCCCCCCCCCTCTCATTATCTTTCTTTTTCAAAAATTTAGCTTGTACCGCTGCCTATGATTTTAAGAGATCAGGTCGTATCCATCTTTTCCCTGCTTTTTTTCCACTAGTACTCTAATCGTCTCTTGCTGATCTCTACGGCTGATCTGTTTATGTTTCCTTCCACTTTAAACCCAAGCGCTTCTGGGAGTTGCACGTTACCTACGGTTCTCGCTGGGTGGATCCCGTCGCATTCCATTAGGATGTGCTGAGTGGTCTCTGGATCTTTACTGCAGCATACACATGTCTCATCTAGTTCCGAATATTTGTTCCGATATGTTTTCGTCCTTAGGCAACCGGCTCGAGCCTCAAATAGCAAGGCACTGCCCTTTGTGTTATCGTACAGATTTTCCCTTCTAATTTCTTTCTTCTCATTCTTGTAAATCTCCACTGTCCTTTTCGTTTCCATTCTTTGCATCCAATTCACGGTCTCTATTTCTCTCACTTTCTTTCTGATGACCCCTGGTTGCCTATTTACAGTTTCGATTATCCTGTACTTGGTTGCCAACTTCCTTGACCTCTTCCTCCATTCTGTGTCCACGCTTTTCATGTAGAGATACTTGTGCACTTTAGCCGCCCATTTATTTTCATCCATGTTCCTGAGCCTTTCTTCAAAACTAATTTTGCTTTGTGCTTCTCTGACTTCAAAAGAGGCCCAACCCATGTCTCCATGCACTGCCTCATTTGTCGTATTACCGTGTGCTCCCAAAGCCAACCGGCCTACTGATCTTTGGTTAACTTCCAAACCCGCCAATATATCCGATTTTAAGCATATAATGGCATTTGCGAATGTTAGCGCTGGCACCATTACTCCTTTCCAGATTCCACGCACCACCTCTTACTTATTGTGGCCCCACAGTGCTCTGTGTTTCATTAATGCTGCATTCCGCTTCCCCTTTATTTTCAGATAATCTTGGTGGTTGCTTGAGTAATTCGGAGCCTCCTAGAATTCTAGCGCTCCCTGTCGAGGTGCCAGCCGACCAATTCATCACAGCGGAGCCAGCGCCATCTGCTGAGCTTCCTGCCACCAGAGTACAGCGGCGTCCAGCGCCAGCTGTACACAACCAGTCCACAAGTCTCGGAGGCAACGCTACCAGGAGCAACGCCCCCCACGCCATGGATTCCAGCTGTGAGACCCCATTGAGGGAAAATTGCTTTTTGTTTAATGCGCCAGATGACGATATTTCAGTTGATGACCTGATTGATGTCATTGAACTTACTGCCGGCGACGACAGCGTACTGGCACTCCAGCACATGGGCGGCGCGAAATTCCTAGTGTGCACGAGAACTGAGGCACAAGCCACTAAATTAATGGTCGCTGAAGGATTTCGCGTCAACCATGTGCGGGTGCCAGTGGAGGCCGTAGGCCCACCAGTAACTTTTGTGAACGTGTACCGCTTACCCGTCTATGTATCCAATGAAATTGTAGCAGCGGCTTTGCAACCTTATGGAAATGTCAAAAGTGTAGCGTACACGAAAGTGCTAAATAGACAAAACAAGCTTAATGGTGTCCGAGTCGTACGAGTTGAAATGTGCAGGCCGGTACCCAATTTCATGACAATGCAAGGGCACCAGGTCATATGCGAATACCGCGGAATGAGAAGGGTATGCGCAAGATGTCGTGACGGCAACCACATGGCTACCGCGTGCACGTCGCCGTATTGCAAACGATGCGGTGTCTTCGGGCACGAAGCCGAAAGTTGCGACGAAGAATGCAGAAAGTGTGGAGGCCGTCACGCTACAAAAACATGCTTCCGTGGAAAGGCATATGCGAAATCAAATGCAGGAACGGTGAGGCAACACACGCCCCCGAAACAAGCACCGGCCAGAAACACCCAACCTGATGCAGAATTCCCGCCACTACAAACGAGCACAGCCTCAGGCATGCAAGTGCTTAAGCCACGAGGTCCCAATCTGCCACGAAAAAAGACAAGCTATTGGGACCGCCATCCTTTGATAAACGCCGCTTCTCTCTCTCCTGTATCTCCGATTGTACGATGATAGCGCGCGCTTTTCACTTCTTTATATTTTCTTTTTTTCCGCCTCAGAGCCATGTTGAAAGTCCTCTGCGCAGCCGCAGTCGCCGGCGGCGGCGGCGGCGCGCGCCCGCCGCCCCGGTACTGTAGCCCCGGCCTGAAAGCTTCAACGTGGACTTTCTAGGTGCGCCACCGTCGACTTGGCTTTCGCAAGCAAAAAGTAAAGAAAAAAGCAAGCGCTTTAGGAGAGGAGGCGGCGGAGGAAAGAGTAGATGGCGGTACTTTTCTTATATAGGGATTTTAGTGTGCGCATGTCGTGGGCGCCAAAGGAGCTGCCTCGACGCATGTTTAGTGACGGCGTGTAGTTGGTTTTCGCTTTCAAACGTAAATACAAGTTGTAGATGGTGTAATATAAAAGTTATGATGCGTGCACATCCTTCGAACTCACAGCAACTTCTTCGCTCGTTTATTTCAACCAGTAATTCGTACTTTGTGTTTCTCGTGTCGCTATTCACCGGCTCCATGTTGGAGATCAGTGGAGATCAGTCAAGAGGCGGTCAGGTCGACGAACGTCTGTGGTTATCGCTTCTCGGCCTTTTGGCTAAGATCACAGCCCCCGGGCCGAGAAGAGTTTTCTGTCGAGTCATCTGCGTGTGCCTAGGGTCTCGCCCTCAAGACGAGGACCCCCAGGAGACCCTCAAGATCATCCCAAACCAGCTGCACACACTCCTGGCGCCCCCTAGCTGAGCCTTGGGAACCATTGCATCTTGAACCACGGCCGCCTGGATCGACGCGCGCGGCAGGGTTGCTTCGGCCGTCCCATTCGGACGGAGTGGGTGTCGGAAAGGGGCGTGGCCGCTGCTTTATCCGCACCGCGGCGCGCGCCTCCCACCCCTCAACTCCATTGCTACGGCTGCGCGCGAGACGATTTGCGCTATAATTCGCGCTACAATGAAAATATCGCTTCATAAAAACCGCGAGAAGTTGTGCCGAACAAAAAGGCACACAAAAGCACCGATGTCCCTTGACGCTATTTTTTTTTTTTTTTCTTCTTTGCACTCCAGCCTCTGTCATGATGATGCTGCCCGAAACGCGTACACTCGTAAGCGAAAGTTTTGCGGGAAAATTATTTCCGCGTGCTCAAGCGCAGCATGCCAATGGAAAGCCTGCACGCGAGAGAAGGTATTCGAGCTCTATCTGCTATAGAAGGAATGCCAGCTGACTGACGAGGCAACCAAGATTTTTTTTTTTTTTTCGCGAATCCGCAGCCCGCAAACTTTTGTGTATGACTTGTATTTTCCCCAGCTTGACCAATTGACTGTTAAAATACGCTTTGGAAAGCGAGAGATATGACTCGGAACTTTTAAGTGGAGAGCTGAAGTCACGGCAGTCTTGCATCTGTTTATTGCGCTGTTTATTGTGTTAAATAAGCGTGTTAAATAAGCGAACTCATCGCGCGTCTTCCTGCACGACGTATCAAGCTGCTTACCCGAGTCTACAGCCACAGACAGACATTTTTCAGCAACTTTCTGAGCCATCAGTAAATAATTGAATGCCATGTTTGTATTCATGGCGAAATTACCAGCATAACACATTCACAATACCTACAATTTATTTACGATAGCAAACACACAGCGCTTGTGCACTCGCAGTACTCCTTCAAATCCGGAGAACTTTTCGGCTCAGTGGCTTGCTTACTCATTAGTTTTTTGCGGTAAGCCACTGTGTCCGTAACCACTGCGCCAATATTTGAGAGTAGGGGCTTTATAAATTTGCTTGCAATATTATTGAGGAAATCGCTGATGCATGCTCTTCGTTTGCCTGGCAAGCAAAAACAGGGCAGCTCTCTAAGTGAGGACAAATTAACGCTCCACTGCTCCAGTTTCCTCCACTGGAAATTCGTGAAAACTTAGACCAAGCTTTTTCTTGGTGCTCGACTTGCAGCACGGCACGCAGCAGTACGGCATGTTTCTGAAAAATACAGTAAATTACACGCAGAATTTTAGGCCAGATTATAAAAACAAATCACTTGCCTCAATTCAATGTGGTACAACAATGTGAAATGCATATATGCTAGTTACACAGGGCCTTCAGCAGCAACACTTCCAAGTAACATATAGTAGTTCGAGGCTTGAAGGAAAAGCCGCTTCAGCACCACTGATGTATCGCGGGAGCTTCACAATGTAAATGCGACGCGCATGCAAGGGCCCCAAATCATTAATTCGGCCGGTACATCAGGCGGGAGAAAATGTACTGCAAAGTTATTATTACCACCGTGATGTCTGTATATGAAGACTTCTGTGAACACAGCGCTCGACCCGAGAACGTACGTAGCCATACAGTGACCACGATGATGAAATACGTTTCTTTTGGAAGGGAAAAGCGAGCGCAAGAAAAGAATGACAAGCGTGGTCAGGGGGAGCGCTTATGCACAGCGGCAACTCACTCGCCAGAATACAAGTCTCAAGGCGCATGCAATGCGCCACACAAAGTCGCGTAAACACCCTGCCTATGCGTTAGCTGCATCTCTATCGTATTATGCTACAAAGAAACACCCTCGCTGTGTAAAGCCGGCTTAAGAATCTATTACCACGTGCCTTGGGGCGCGATCTTGTAAGCGTTCCAAAATGGAACGGAGGCGTTCCGTTCCATCGAGCCGCACACGATTGGTCAATTTGAACGTCGCGGTTGAAATTGACCAATCGTGTGCGGCTCGATGGAACGGAACGCCTCCGTTCCATTTTGGAACGCGTACAAGATCGCGCCCTTGATTATCGTCCAGTTTCTTGCAGCTGTCAGTCCACTTTGGGCCAACAATCAACCCATCTTAAGCACGTGCCAATGTCAAATGCGCATCTCTCCAAGCATCTCCACGGCCGCGACGCCGTTAGCAGAGGGGTTAAAACCCCTATATATAAAAAGTAGCGCCATCCACTTCCCTCCTCCTCCGTTCCACTATCGCGCTCGGCGCAAGGGCTGCAGAAGATAGCGCCAACCTTTCCCTTTCCCTCAAGAACCACTTATCATCGACCAGCGCGATCGAGGCGCGATATCGACAGTGGCGCCGCCTGCGTCGGGCCTGCCGTGGCAGACGACAGCTAACGCGCTACCAGAGGAAATCCGAGGAAAACTTCGATCGCGCCCTGCGGAGACGTTTTTGAGGCGCGATTTTGCTTCGTCAGTCAGTAACTAGTCTTAATAATGCCGTTTTGGAAGTAGCAACGCGACGATGCGAGACGGCGCAAATATCAAGTGTGCAGCAAGCGTTTGCGCACGCCGGATGGTAAACAAGAAAAGCCTTTTGCCCTCGCCTTGTCGGTTGCGGCAACTTAAGGCGCAGCAGCATGCCATCACAACGAAGTTCTTGTCCCTAACACGTTTGATCCGTTTGTGCGTACAGCACTTTCGTCGCACAGGCCCGAGAATGGCAGTCGGAGCGCGCTGGAAAGAAAAAAATATACAAAAGCGCGACGCGAACTTCCACGTGACACGGATTGGCCAATGGGGGAGCGGAGGAGGCTGGGGCGACAGGAGGCGGCTAAGAGAGGGCGAGGAGGAAGCGCCGGGGTGAGCGCGGTGGCGGCAAGATCTAAGAATGGCGCTACTTTTATAAATATAAGGGTTTTAAGAGGGGTTAGGGTGCCTCGATGCCCAGCGCCGCCGTCCAGGGTGGAGACAACCCCGCTGGCGCCGCCATATTGTGTCACACGAGCTGAGACTCAGCTACGCTTGCGTTCATAAAGTGTTACTCGCGGCGCGCTTCCAAGTGCTTTCCCTTGATGAAGATTTTTTTATCGGTGTCCCATCTGCATATCTTTATAACCAATAGCCGTTAACTCGTCGAAGGTCGAAGACGTAAATGTATGGCGCCGGGAACATGCCCCAAGTCGCCTAATTCAATCACATTTAATATGCCGTCTGTATGTTTAAAATACGCACTATTTTTTTTTTTTTTTGCGCTTCGATGCTTGGTATATGAGGTTTGCGACCCCCTGTGTGTGGAAGTTTTTCTTTTTCGCTGTTGTATTTTGGTTTACACGTCACGCCTCCTTTACCGTAGCCAGCCACTCTCGCACGGCGGTTAGTTTCCCTTGCGTTGCGCGTGCTCTTCGCGTTCGTTGCAATTATTTCACGATATCTACGCGCAATTTTTGCTTTTTTTTCCCACAAAACTGTGTGCTGACAGGATTAAGCTGGTGTAAAAATAACTGCGATGTGAAAATAAGGTTTAGTTAGTGCTGTAGAGAAAAATGTAACGTAACTTGTCTGTGTCAATCTTGCGTAGTACACACAAGAAATCAAACGATGCACAAAATACATTCACTTATAATGTCTAGTACAATCAATCATGAAAGAGATATGTACATGAAAAATTATATGTACTGTGTGGCGCCTGAAGGTTATGTTGAAAGACGAGATAAAAAAATTAATTCGCAAGGTAGGCTCGACACACAATTCGGGATAGAGAGAGTTTTTTTTTTATTTATTCATTACATGGGGGGGGGGGGGGGTTCAAGTGAGCACATCAACCTTATTACACACAATATAAATCGAAAACAAGAATGCAAACAAGAAAACGCAACTGCGGGTAATATTAATCAAGATATCCAGCCAGATATCCAGCCAGAATACATACATCAGCTACCATCGAATACGTCGCATCAGCCAAACACATCGATGGCGAGTACAGAACATTTCATAAATAACCATTAGAACACTGGTAACTACATTGAAAAAATAAACAACACTGCATACATATCACGTACAAAAACCGTAAATGAAACTAAGACAGTCAAATACAGATTAGCAATGTTTTTCACTTCGAAAATATAGTCCATGATGATGTAGGGCTGTTGACTTTAACAGACGGCGCCCATCCTGTCGATTTCCCTCGTACTGGTCCTCTTCAAAGTGTTTCTAAGTACAGGTAAAACAACAAAAGCGATTATTGATATGAAAAGTTGCCTTGTAAATACAGAGAACCCATTAAAGTGCTTAAAAAGAAATTTTAGCAGAAGCAATGCTGTATTACCTCGCTTCACACGTTTCGAAGAAATGCACAGGCTGCAACAGACACCATGCCAGAAAGCGCCGAAACATTTTGGTCCCATGATGCCCCTTAACTTAATCTACTACACCTGGGCATACCGTGCACAGGCATTTAAAGACCGTCACAGTACCCACTACGATCGGGAATGAGCACGAATGACCATCGGCTTACGATCACCACGCTACAAATATGTACAAGTCTAAAAAATCAGCTATGTAACGTAACACCCTGAGGTCCGCAAGATATCTCCTGAGAAATCAGAGAAAATCACAATGTTTCGCTTACCACGTACAAAACAGCCGCTCTCCCCAGACGAAGCACTGCGTTCTTTAGTCCCGAATAACTAGTACCGAAAAAAGAAAAAAAAAAAAAAGAAAGAAACAAGAGACACACACGATGTGTGCTTCCCGTGAAAAAGGAAAATAGGTGGCTTACGTGACGATTCGTAGCTAATGTAAGACTATTTCGCGGCTAAGCATCTTCGTCAGTCCTTAAAATAAGGGTACAGACTGCGCCCATCAAAACGAAAAAAGCCTATGCGACGCGCGCTCGCAAACCATACGCTACTCAGACAGCATCGGTGCAGTGCTTACTTAGTTCGTGAGCGAACGTAGGTACGTGAGCGAGGATCAGAGAATAATTTCTTATTTAAATGAAAAACACGGTGCGGTAGTCTAAACATTCTTGACACTTACCTCGCAAATGCAGGAGTTATCCGTTGCCTTCCAGTGATCACGCTTTACTTGGGCTTCCCATCTCTTCCGTTGCTCTGGGTCCCGGGGGAAGCGAAAACAACGCAGTCCTTTACGCGTCGATCCGGCGCACTTGGGAACACAACAGCCCGTCATGTCGACACGATGCACTTGATAGCTTGTCAGTCATGCGGCTGAACACTGTCTAGCAAGTAGAAGCATCCGCGCGCACTGTGCCTCGAACTCAGCACCGGCACCAAGCAATCGCAACGGCTCGCTGTGACACAATATGGCGTCCCAGCGAGAAAGCGGCGGCGCGGGGGCGGTCAAAGGTTGGCACCACCCTGAACGGCGGCGCTGGCATCGAAGAGGGGTTAGGGTGCCTCGATGCCCAGCGCCGCCGTCCAGGGTGGAGACAACCCCGCTGGCGCCGCCATATTGTGTCACACGAGCTGAGACTCAGCTACGCTTGCGTTCATAAAGTGTTACTCGCGGCGCGCTTCCAAGTGCTTTGCCTTGATGAGGATTTTTTTATCGGTGTCCCATCTGCATATCTTTATAACCAATCGCCGTTAACTCGTCGAAGGTCGAAGACGTAAATGTATGGCGCCGGGAACATGCCCCAAGTTGCCTAATTCAATCACATTTAATATGCCGTGTGTATGTTTAAAATACGCACTATTTTTTTTTTGCGCTTCGATGCTTGGTATATAAGGTTTGCGACCCCCTGTGTGTGGAAGTTTTTCTTTTTCGGTGTTGTATTTTGGTTTACACGTCACGCCTCCTTTACCGTAGCCAGCCGCTCGCGCACGGCGGTTAGTTTCCCTTGCGTTGCGCGTGCTCTTCGCGTTCGTTGCAATTATTTGACGATATCTACGCGCAATTTTTTGGGGTTTTTTTGCCCACAGAACTGTGTGCTGACAGGATTAAGCTGGTGTAAAAATAACTGCGATGTGAAAATAAGGTTTAGTTAGTGCTGTAGAGAAAAATGTAACGTAACTTGTCTGTGTCAATCTTGCGTAGTACACACAAGAAATCAAACGATGCACAAAATACATTTACTTATAATGTCTAGTACAATCAATCATGAAAGAGACATGTACATGAAAAATTATATGTACTGTGCGGCGCCTGAAGGTTATGTTGAAGGACGAGATAAAAAAATTAATTCGCAAGGTAGGCTCGACACACAATTCGGGATAGTGAGAGTTTTTTTTTTTAATTTATTCATTACATGGAGGGCGGGTTCAAGTGAGTACATCAACCTTATTACACACAATATAAATCGAAAACAAGAATGCAAACAAGAAAACGCAACCGCGGGTAATATTAATCAAGATATCCAGCCAGAATACATCAGCTACCATCGAATACGTCGCATCAGCCAAACACATCGATGGCGAGTACAGAACATTTCATAAATAACCATTAGAACACTGATAACTGCATTGAAAAAATAAACAACACTGCATACATATCACGTACAAAAACCGTAAATGAAACTAAGACAGTCAAATACAGATTAGCAATGTTTTTCACTTCGAAAATATAGTCCATGATGATGTAGGGCTGTTGACTTTAACAGACGGCGCCCATCCTGTCGATTTCCCTCGCACTGGTCCTCTTCAAAGTGTTTCTAAGTACAGGTAAAACAACAAAAGTGATTATTGATATGAAAAGTTGCCTTGTAAATACAGAGAACCCATTACAGTGCTTAAAAATAAATTTTAGCAGAAGCAATGCTGTATTACCTCGCTTCACACGTTTCGAAGAAATGCACAGGCTACAACAGACACCATGCCAGAAAGCGCCGAAACATTTTGTCCCATGATGCCCCTTAACTCTACTACACCTGGGCATACCGTGCACAGGCATTTAAAGACCGTCACAGTACCCACTACGATCGGGAATGAGCACGAATGACCATCGGCTTACGATCACCACGCTACAAATATGTACAAGTCTAAAAAATCAACTATGTAACGTAACACCCTGAGGTCCGCAAGATATCTCCTGAGAAATCAGAGAAAATCACAATGTTTCGCTTACCACGTACAAAACAGCCGCTCTCCCCAGACGAAGCACTGCGTTCTTTAGTCCCAAATAACCAGTACCGAAATAAGAAAAAAAAAAAGAAACAAGAGACACACACGATGTGTGCTTCCCGTGAAAAAGGAAAATATGTGGCTTACGTGACGATTCGTAGCTAATGTAAGACTATTTCGCGGCTAAGCATCTTCGTCAGTCCTTAAAATAAGGGTACAGACTGCGCCCATCAAAACGAAAAAAGCCTATGCGACGCGCGCTCGCAAACCATACGCTACTCAGACAGCATCGGTGCAGTGCTTACTTAGTTCGTGAGCGAACGTAGGTACGTGAGCGAGGATCAGAGAATACTTTCTTATTTAAATGAAAAACACGGTGCGGTAGTCTAAACATTCTTGACACTTACCTCGCAAATGCAGGAGTTATCCGTTGCCTTCCAGTGATCGCGCTTTACTTGGGCTTCCCATCTCTTCCGTCGCTCTGGGTCCCGGGGGAAGCGAAAACAACGCAGTCCTTTACGCGTCGATCCGGCGCACTTGGGAACACAACAGCCCGTCATGTCGACACGATGCACTTGATAGCTTGTCAGTCATGCGGCTGAACACTGTCTAGCAAGTAGAAGCGTCCGCGAAGCATCCGCGCGCACTGTGCCTCGAACTCAGCACCGGCACCAAGCAATCGCAACGGCTCGCTGTGACACAATATGGCGTCGCAGCGAGAAAGCGGCGGCGCAGGGGCGGTCAAAGGTTGGCACCACCCTGAACGGCGGCGCTGGCATCGAGGCACCCTAAGAGGGGTGGGAGCACAGCGCGGGGCTACTTCCTCAATTACATCACGGCCGGGCTCAACTAGAGTGACCTAGAATATGGGAAAGTGTCCAAAGCGCCGGCTCCGGCGAGGGCCTTTTTCTGTGAACTGCCGCGCCGCGCCGCTGCTGCTCCGGACCCGTGGGCTTTTCGCGCTCGCGAAGCGCGCGGGAAGCGAGGGTCGTCTGCTACGCGCTGTAGTTTTTTGCGTTCATTTTCCACAAAAAGCACTTAAACTCTATTTAACTTCAACAGTGTGGTGCTGCATGGAGCTTACCCATCTTTTAGCATTTCTTTGTGCTTGGGCAGCAAGATAATGTAAAAACTAACGTATCAATCTCATCAGCGCGGCCTAACTCAGATGCTAGAGTTCGGGAACGGTATTACGGTAACTGTGCGTGCGTAGAAACAGGCTAAATGAGCCCGCGCAAGGAACGAACATAAAAAAGAAATGTTATGCGCATGGGTACGCGGGCAATAGCACCACGCTTGCAAGAATAAGAGTAACGAAAAAAGTAAATTACTGGCGCAGTCAAGTGAAATACTTACGTGCGTGCAGTGACCACTTCGCTCACCATTACGCGCTTTTTGCTCACGGTCAGTAGGGGTTTACAGTTACATGCATATGCATTTATTCGAATATTTTTAGCCACGACAATATTTTATTATGATCAGAGCAGAGTGAGAAGGTGTAAGGGAAGCAAGAGAAAGAGCAAAGACGGCCCTAACGCCGCAATTTTTTTGGCTTATTTCGCTTCAGAGATTGCGCACACGAACAATTCTTGCTGTACGCTATCTCTTCAATACAAACTTCGCGCACTATGTACCTTAAGTTTCACCGTGAGCGAAGTTTTTTTTTTTTTTTTCAAATTCAGACATTCGAAAGAAAAGCCATTTGATCCATGCCAATATAGCTAAACAAATATATTTTTTTCTACATTGAAATGAATAGATAGCTACTACTGGCCTAGCCACTTACTAATTTGTTATGTAAAAGTTATTACTCCAATAGCCTTGTTTTAATAATCCGTGAATCCTGTCTGAAGTTACTAACATGTAACTTCTCATTATATCTATGTTATTGCGTAACGTGTGATTTTTACGTAAACTAACAAGCATTGATGGCGCGTGACGACGTTTGTGCTTGCATTATATTGAGTGGAAAATCGTCTTGAAAATTACTGTCTTTGATGCACTACAAATATCTCTATTGATTCTACATACCCCTAAAAGAGTTACCTTCAATAACAGCAAAAAAAAAATGAAAAGTTTATGTTCTGGTGATTTGTTGCCTATTTCATTACGTAACTACGAGTACGTAGTTATTGATCAGTAAGTATATTTGCTGTGTACGAACCAGCGAGCATACGCAATAAATATTTCTAAAGATACTTTCATGTTAAAATTTGCTTAGTGTTTGCGCTCTTGCAGCACAAGAAGGCGAAAGACGAGTTGCACATACGTAATCCATCATGTTCGTTTTCTGACGCTTGCTCTTAATTATAAAATGAGGCATACGTATACAATGTTGCACTGTTAGTGTTTTATTTATTTTGGTTTGTCTTGTTTTTTTGTCGCGTATATTTCTCGCGTACCCTTACCTATACACGCCGTGCACTAACTTAGTGGCTTTGGTAGGTTGTACTGCTAAGCTCGAGGACACGGTTTCGATTACTGGAACTTACTAATGCCATGACCCATCAGTCATCTTAGTCACACATTTGTGCCTTTCCACACTCTACTTTGGTATATATACCAAGTGAACGAGCCGCGAGAGTTACTCGGTTTGTATTTATTTTTGGTACCGCGGCATCGGCCAACAGACACATTCCGCTTCTCAAGAGGCCAGTTAAGGATTTCGCCTTAATAAACAAACAGCAGAGCGCGGGATTCAGTTTTGTAAAGCAAATCGATAAAAGAAAGGAAACGATAGGGTGTAAAAGCGTTAGCATGAGCTAGCCATATCTACTACGTTCTCCTGGTTATCATCGTGATCTCCAGCTTATTTTCTTCTGCAGCACGTTCACGTTGCTCATTCCACGCATAACTAAATGAAGTAAGCGCGCGGAATGCGTTACTCAAACAGCCACGTAAGCGCGGACCAAGCGAGCTAGAAGAATATATACAAAATACCCGTATTCACAGTCTGCAAACGCGTTCTCTGTGCTGTGAGTCACTGCGGTATTACCTTGCGGTGACGTGGTACTTCAGATAACCCAAATTATCGCCACGTTGGCTAATAGCAACCAAAATATCAGGCTCGTAGCAGACGCCCGCCGCCTTGGCGCGGCTTCCGCAGCTGAGAAAGCCCACGAGTCCGGTACAGCAGCGCCGCGGCGCGGGAGTTCACGCAAAAAGGTCCTCGCTCCTCCCATGCATTTGCGCGGCGCTTTGGACACTCTCCCATATTCTAGGTCACTCTAGCTCAACTGGCGCGCGCGCTCGCTTCTTACGGCCTTCGCATTGGGGCTAGTTCATGCCTATCGCCGCTGCTTGGAGGGGGGCGCTGCGACCCCACCCTGCTAACCCTGCTCAGCTCCTCCCAGCCGATCTGTGCAGCGCGCGCAACGCTGGAAGATTGGCTCGGGCGCGCTTCTTACCTCACCGTGCATTCAAGAACAAGTCGCCTAATTGTAGAGGACGCGTAAATGATTCATCTAGGCTTCTTATAAATAGATGCAGTGTAACTTTATGCATCGAGCTTCTTTAAATTCACTGGGGATGCATGCGCCGGGAGAACAGCTCTCCGCCATCAAATGCATTTTGGGGAATTAAAATAAATAGTTATTGCTCGTATGCACTTACAATGGTTGCCATACTTTCTAGGCGAAAACTCTTGCGGACACAGTAGCTCACAAATGTGTCTTATTCACAATTACAATCTAAAGTGTTTCCTTGGCGGCTTGTGTACAAACGCCGAAGGCTTGTCGTTTTCGTCAGTCCATTGGTTTGGCTGATTTACAAGGAGTATTCTCAGAAACTTCTCGGCAATTAGATTTGCGGATCGTATCGCATGACTGTCGTCAACACCTTCAGGGCAGCTCAAGATGGGAGCGCGTTGTAAATAGGGCTGGACTGCTCTTTCGAGTACTTCTAGTACATTCCTGCGTGGCAGGTGTTCGGAGGCTTTATCGAAAAAAAAAAAAACGCTATTATTTATTTATTTTAATTTTATAAATACTCCAATCACAATGCGGTGATTTTAGCAGGGTGGTAGAGGCATAACGAATACGTACATTGGTATGTACAGAAAATGCACAGGTTAATAAAGAAAAGTGTTATTTGAATAAATACACAAAGCGTACAGGTTGGGCACACGCAACGTTACACTAAAGAAGTAAAATACTGTCAATGGCACAAACAAAATAATGGCACTGTAAACATGATAAAAAAGAAGGTAATTTGGCGGAGACGACGTCATTTTTTAGCTGGTTCCAGTCCACTATTGTGCGCGGAAAAAAAAGAATACTGAAAAGAGTTGCTGCGTGAGGAAAAAGGAGTTAATAGTGAAATTATGTATTTGCCGAGTAGCGTATCCGGAGGAGAAGGCAACGATGTAATCTAAAAACGTTGGGAGAAGGCTACGATCTTTGTTATGTCTATCTTATAATTCCCCTTTATTAGTTGATGCTATCTTGTCCAAATATATTCTCCAAAAGCGCTAGAAACTCGGGCTAGAAACTCATTGATAGGGAACAGGTGAAAGGAAACACCGGGTGTTTTCCCGGAACTGGACTTGCAGTACGGAGCAAAGCTATACACCATCACACAGCAGTTATATACCGATGTGCAATGAACGGCGCCAAGTCTTGGCTGTGGCAGCGGGTACTAAAGGGTGTACGACCGTCCTCAGGAGCCCACAAATTACTGCAAACTGAACAACACTGACAGAGCACCGAATAAAATGTGCGGGAAAACGATCGTGCGAGCGTGAAGGCAAGCGCATGTACGCGGAGCAGGGGAGGAAGGGTCAGGGTCGCAGCGCCCCTACCGCCGACGGGTGGCGAAACGTGCTGAGAAACTCTCCCATTGATTCCCCGACGGGTGAGAAGGCCGTAAGAAGCGAGCGCGAGCGCCAGTCGAGCCCGGCCGTGATTACATTTTTTCAATGGGGCGCCGGGGCGCGCGTCGAATGGGACGGCCGTAGCAACCCCGCCGCGCGCGCCGATCCAGGCGGCCGTGCTTGAACGACCGGCGACAAGCCGGTTATCTCCTGCCCCTTCCAAGCGCCCGGGTTAGCACTATCTGCCGGGCCCCAGAGCAACCAGTCAGTGAAGAACGTCAGCGCCATCAGCCGAGCCTGGATGGGTCCAGCAGGCCGAGGCAGCTAGCTAGCAAGAACCACATCCAAGTAAGCACGAGATTATCAGTTTGACAAGATTAGAAGGCCGTGTGGTACGCCCATTCTGCGTTTCTTTTCCCAAGAAAATGGCTTCACGCCAAGTTACGCCCCCTCCCAAGGAACATTGTTTCTTGTTCACGGTACCAGATTCTACCACATCTGTGGATGAAATTATCGACAGTGTAGAAGAAGTTACAGGCGCCAATGGCGTACTGTTCTTGCAACATCTTGGAGGGTTCAAGTTCCTCGTGTGTGTCAAGGCACCTGAACAGGCAACACAGCTACTTGTTCAGGGAAGCTTTAAGATAACTGAAAATGAAGTTCCAATTGGAAGCAGTGGGAACGCCATGCGTACCAGTAAACATTTCGCCTTCCACCGTACATCCCGCATCAAGCAGTAACAGCCGCACTTCAACCGTTTGACAAAGTCCGAGATGTTACGTTCGCAGCCATGCACTCAAGGCAAGGAGTATTTAGTGGCACACGCGTTGCCAAACTGGAAATGACCAAGCCAGCCCCAAATTTCCTAACTATCCAAGGCCACAGAGCCATGTTGGAATATAGGGGCATGCGCCGCGTATGCGGCAAGTGCAATGAAGAAGGACATGTAGCAGCGAACTGCACAACACCACACTGTGATCGCTGCAAGAGCTATGGCTACTGCAGGATGGCTACTGCAGGATGTACGGGGAAATGCCGTAAATGCGGCAGGGAACATTCTACGAAGGACTGTTTTCTACCAAGGTCTTACGCGGCAGCAATCAGATCAAGCGATGAGAAAAATGCAGAGCCCGCAGCATCCACTTCGCTAGCACAATCACCGACAAAACAAATGACCATTCTGAAGAAACCAACGACACCATCAAGAAGTGCAACACTGAAAGCAACACTCCTAAATAACTTAGAAGAGATGGGGACCATCAAAACGACGACAAACAGTACCAGCACAAGCGAAACCCCAACCGCAACAACATGCGAAAGTCAATGCGCAGCCTCAAGCGTGGAATCGGACGACGTGCGGAAAATTCCGTCGACGCCGTAACGCCCCCGAAGCAGCCCCAAAAGCTGGAAAATGAGAACAACTCTCATACAGGAAAGGTTGATGACACCCAAAAGAAACAAGAGGAAACATAGGGCAACAGCTGGAAACCCATTGCAACGTCATCATCAGAAAACACGGACAATCGACCCCTAAGACCAATGATGAATATCACCACACGGTTAGGGAGCAAGAAAAACAACCAAAAGAACGCCGAAGAGACGACGACCACAAGGAACGCCAAGCCCAACGAAGCCGGAAACATCTGCAAAAACACCGCCAAAGGCCACCAAAGTAGATCATCAAGTAACGACACCTCAACAGACAGCACAGATCCCTTAAGAGAATTATGGATACCAGAGGCTGCGACTACAAGCCTTCCAGAACTTCGACGCGACCATTCCAGGTCCCAGCGAAGGCCTCAACCGGAATTAACTAGCAGCGGAGGTGACGCATCCAGTGCCAAAGCCTCGAGTACCAAGAAACCACGGGTGGAATCTCCGGCCAACTCGCACTACTTGTCTGTGGACGATGTAAGTGATAATGACATGTTCTAATTTATTTATTTTTGTTTGACACAATATTGATCATACACATTGCGCAGTGTTTTACACATGCTATGGCAAATCCCCTTTTGGTTTCCTTGCTTTAATGCGCTTCCCACACTACAATGCCGGAACAACACAATCGACTGAGCAGGGCACTTTTCAAGCAGATTTCTGCCAGCCCTTTCTTTAAAACAAACCTTTCCTTTACGGTTTTCTTTCACTAATGGTGCCGCTAGAGGGCAACACAGCACAGCTAACATTGATTAAGAACGGCCGAACAGAGGCACTCCCTCTCCCCTAGTGTTTTATCACAGGGCCGGCTCGCCCAATTGAACTGGCCTATCTTCCAAAACCGTCGGCGCGAAACATGCGCACGCGCACAGGCACTGCTCTGCCGATAAACTGGCGCTTATCCTATTTTACCGATGTCACATGGCACGTGTCAAACTGCCTGAACTATGAACTTCTATCAGTACAAGATCGACAAGTTTCTCTGATGCAAACCCTGAATAGCCGCATGCCAAAAAAAAGGGCAACACGCACATGCGCATAACATTAACTTTCTAAGCCATAATGAACTCAAACACAATGAATGATAAGGAGCACTCTCCTATGCCACACTTTACATCCACTGTCGCTCTTATTTCCTATTCTGATGTGTAGTAGCACGGTCGACCGATGCAAAACAATCATGCACAACGGGCATCTGTTAAGTAAGGAGGGGCATCTTCCAGTCCTTTTTCAAATAGTTTTTTTCCTTTCTTTTGCTCTTGTCCTTGCACCAAGATATGTCCAAACTAAACATTATGTCATTTAATGTACGGGGATTCAGAGACACGGACAAGCAAAGAGAGATAATCCACTTCTGTAAGAAAAACAAAACAGACATCCTGTGCATACAAGAAACAAATTTCAGAGCACCAAGAGACGTAATAAATTTCAAAAATAGATTCGGACTAGATGCCTTTTTCTCATTAACAGATGCCCGTTCCTGGGGTACAGGCATAATTTTTCTTTCAACTAAATACAGAGAAAGTGCACACTGTACATGTGATACTGAGGGGAGAATAACAGCGGTGGACATTTTTGTAGATGAAAAAAGAGTAAGGATAATTAATGTGTACGCACCCGTGACGAGAAGTCTCACAAACAAATTCTTTTAAAAATTAAAGACGTATTTACTAGAACCACAGCAGTACATCATTCTTGCGTTCTAGACACAATACGGGACATAGGAGGACCAGGACAAGGGGCGTCTAATTACCACGCAAAAGAGTTGAGGGAGTGTGATGCAGCGTGACTTTGCAAACGGTTCCTCAATTGGGGAAGAAAGCCCAATCGAGAACAAAGCCGTTGGTTGGGAAACACACAAACATTTAATAAAACTGAAACGAAAATTAACCCATAAAACCAAACACTTAAAACGACTATCACGGCACAAAACGTTCGGGCAGCAAGTTCGGGCAGGAAGCAGGCGTGTGTGCATACTAGAGTCTCGAGGCGGAGCAGCAGAGACGAGACGACGAGAGAAGCGGTGTTGGTCTGACCAAAAGGTCACTGTATCGAACCGTTGTACAGGCTGCCAGAGCGTGGCAGCTCTGGCTCGGAGGAAAAACACAGGCGGCTTGGAAGCACGGGCAGACGGCGGTGGCGTTCTGGCCGGGCAGCTGGTCGTGGCACTCGGGCTCGTAGTCCAACAGCTCACGTTCTGCCCACGGGCGCAGACGCTCACCGGCCTCGGGTAGCAGCAGTTGACTGTCGGGCAGAGTGGCGATGCCCAGGAAGGCAGGCGGCTTGGCAGCACGGGTTGACTGCGGCGGCGTTCTGGCCGGGCAGCTGGTCGTGGAGCTCGGGCCCGTAGCCCGACAGCTCTCGCTCTGCCCACGGGCGTAGACGCTCACCGGCCTCGGGCAGAAGTTCCTGAATGGACGGAGTGGCGACGCCCAGGAACGGGTTGGCAGGAGGCCAAGGTCGGGTGAAGTCCTGGTGGCTCGGGTCCGGAACCCGACGGCTGTCTTCAACCCCCGATCCGGTGGCCGACCTTCTCCTGGTGCCGCTTCTGGATCTCCTTCCCACTACTGCCACCGCGGCTCGCTTTTCTGCCGCTCTGGCCGATTTGTCATTTGTTCATTGGCTGCTTGAAGCTCCGTGGTATTCTGCGATTGGATCCCTTTTTCTTTGTTTTGTTTCTTGCGCCGGACGGTCTTCGGCGTCGTTTTCCATCAGCATGGAATTCGCCTCGGTGCACGCACTACTTGTCATCTGCTCCTTGTCTCCAACCACCGCACCGTGTCACACACCACAAATACCACCGTCGCACACCACACATCACAGGGAGATACTAA